>NW_017195024.1:0-20549 GCF_001704415.2 Capra hircus
AAGCGAAGGCAACTGCAGGGCTCCTCAGCGTTCAAGTTTCAGCGTTGGCCGCCCAGAGCTCCGCACAGAGCACCAGTTCAAGGGCCCTGGCTGGTTTTGCATCCCCACACTCCCAGAGGCTGACTTCCGTGGGTGCCTAGAAAGTGTGTGAGAGACGTAGTTCCCTAGCACTCTCCTCCCCAGCAGAGACATGTGCAGGTGGTTGGGGCCTGATCCTGCGTGTCTGGGTTCCTGCCACAGCCCAACTCAGGGGAAGCAGCCCTGAGGCAAGACCTGCTGGAGGAGCCCTGCGGCCCCTGATAGGCGAGAGCACAGCCAGCAGTGTAGCGAGCCTCCTCGGGGAGAAGAGGAGGCAGCCGAGCCCAGTCAAGAGGAAAGCCCTGCTTGCACGGAGCTAAGTGCGCCTCCAGTACGGCAGAGCTCTAGCTCTGCTCAGAGCCCGATCTGGCAGAGTTCCTGGCGCGAGGCTGCTCTGCCGGGGCTAGCCTTGCCCAGACTTGCCTTGCTTTTAGGCTGCCTCTCCAGGAAGGAGCAGGCAGCAGGAGCCTGGGAGTCGCCACTGGCGCCTTTCTTGCCTCAGCTCCAATCCTGCCTTGCCTTTGCACTTAGGTCCCAGTCCTCCTTAAGGAGAGCTTAGGGGCTGGTGGGTTGCACACTGCCAAGGGCTCCAGCAGTGAGAATTCTGTCAGAGGGAAGGGAAGGGCAACTGCAGGGCTCCTCCAGCGGTTGCTTGGCCGCCCAGATTCAGCGCCACACGAGAGCACCAGGCTCCCAGGGCCCCTGGCTGGGGTTTTCAGCCCGCACACACGGAGGCTGATTCCTTGGGTGCCCAGAAAGTGTATGACAGACGTAGGTTCCCTAGCACTCTCCTCCCCAGCAGAGACATGTGCAGGTGTTTGGGGCCTGATCCTGCGTGTCTGGGTTCCTGCCCACAGCCCCAACTCAGGGGAAGCAGCCCCTGAGGCAAGACCTGCTGGAGGAGCCCTGGCGCCCCCGCCTGATAGGCGAGTGCACAGCCAGCAGGGAAGCGAGCCTCCTCGGGGGAAGAGGAGGCAGCAAGTCCCGTCAAGCTGAAATCCCTGCTTACACGAAGCTAAAGTGCGACCTCCAGTACGGCAGATCTCTAGCTCTGTTCAGAGGCCCGATCTGGCAGAGTTCCTGGCACCAAGATGCTCTGCCATAGGCGAGCCTTGCGCAGACTTGCCCTTGCTTTAAGGCTCCCTCCCAGGAAGGAGCAGGCTGTGTGAGGCTCGGAAACGCCACTGGCGCCTTCCTGGCTTCAGCTCTACCCCTGCCTTGCCTTTGCACTTAGGTCCCAAGCGTCCTTGAGGAGGGCTTAGGGGCTGGTGGGTTGCACACTGGCCAAGGGCTCCAGCAGTGAAAGCTCTGTCAGAGGGAAGCGAAGGGCAACAGCAGGGCTCCTTCAGCGGTTCCTTGGCCGCCCAGACAAAGCTCCGCACGGAGAGCACCAGGTTCCAAGGGCCCCTGGCTGGGTTTTGCATCCCCACACTCCCAGAGGCTGACTCCGTGGGTGCCTAGAAAGTGTGTGAGAGACGTAGGTTCCCTAGCACTCTCCTCCCCAGCAGAGACATGTGCAGGTGGTTGGGGCCTTATCCTGCGTGTCTGGGTTCCCGCCCACAGCCTCAACTCAGGGGAAGCAGCCCCTGAGGCAAGACCTGCTGGAGGAGCCCTGCGCGCCCGCCTGATAGGCGAGAGCACAGCCAGCAGTGTAGCGAGCCTCCTCGGGAGAAGAGGAGGCAGCCGAGCCCAGTCAAGAGGAAAGCCCTGCTTGCACGGAGCCTAAGTGGGCCTCCAGTACGGCAGAGCTCTAGCTCTGCTCAGAGCCCCGATCTGGCAGAGTTTCTGGCGGCGAGGCTGCTCGCCGGGGGCTCGCCTTGCCCAGACTTGCCTTGCTTTTAGGCTCCCTCCCCAGGAAGGAGCTGTCTGAGCGAGCCTGGGAGACGCCACTGGTGCCTTCCTTGCCTCAGCTCCAATCCTGCCTTGCCTTTGCACATAGGTGCCAGGCGTCGTTGGGGAGGGCTTAGGGGGTGGTGGGTTGCACACTGCCAAGGGCTTCAGCAGTGAGAGCTCTGTCAGAGGGAAGGGAAGGGCAACTGCAGGGCTCCTCCAGCGGTTTCTAGGCCGCCTAGAATCAGCGCCGCACGCGAGAGCACCAGGCTCCCAGGGCCCCTGGCTGGGGTTTTCAGCCCCGCACACACGGAGGCTGATTCCTTGGGTGCCCAGAAAGTGTATGACAGACGTAGGTTCCCTAGCACTCTCCTCCCCAGCAGAGACATGTGCAGGTGGTTTGGGGCCTGATCCTGCGTGTCTGGGTTCCTGCCCACAGCCCCAACTCAGGGGAAGCAGCCCCTGAGGCAAGACCTGCTGGAGGAGCCCTGCGCCCCCGCCTGATAGGCGAGTGCACAGCCAGCAGGGAAGCGAGCCTCCTCGGGGGAAGAGGAGGCAGCCCAGCCCCGTCAAGTTGAAAGCCCTGCTTGCACGGAGCTAAGTGCGCCTCCAGTACGGCAGATGCTCTAGCTCTGCTCAGAGCCCCGATCTGGCAGAGTTCCTGGCGCGAGGCTGCTCTGCCATGGGGCTAGCCTTGCCCAGACTTGCCTTGCTTTTAGGCTGCCCTCCCCAGGAAGGAGCAGGCTAGCAGGAGGCCTGGGAGTCGCCACTGGCGCCTTTCTTGGCCTCAGCTCCAATCCTGCCTTGCCTTTGCACTTAGGTCCCAAGTCGTCCTTGAGGAGAGGCTTAGGGGCTGGTGGGTTGCACACTGCCAAGGGCTCCAGCAGTGAGAAGCTCTGTCAGAGGGAAGCGAAGGGCAACTGCAGGGCTCCTCCAGCGGTTGCTTGGCCGCCCAGATTCAAGCGCCGCACGGAGAGCACCAGGCTCCCAGGGCCCCTGGCTGGGGTTTTGCAGCCCCGCACACCACGGAGGCTGATTCCTTGGGTGCCTAGAAAGTGTATGAGCAGACGTAGGTTCCCTAGCACTCTCCTCCCCAGCAGAGACATGTGCAGGTGTTTGGGGCCTGATCCTGCGTGTCTGGGTTCCTGCCCACAGCCCCAACTCAGGGGAAGCAGCCCCTGAGGCAAGACCTGCTGGAGGAGCCCTGCGCCCCCGCCTGATAGGCGAGTGCACAGCCAGCAGGGAAGCGAGCCTCCTCGGGGGAAGAGGAGGCAGCAAGTCCCGTCAAGCTGAAATCCCTGCTTACACGAAGCTAAGTGCGACTCCAGTACGGCAGATCTCTAGCTCTGTTCAGAGGCCCCGATCTGGCAGAGTTCCTGGCACCAAGATGCTCTGCCATAGGCGAGCCTTGCGCAGACTTGCCTTGCTTTAAGGCTCCCTCCCCAGGAAGGAGGCAGGCTGTGTGAGGCTCGGAAACGCCACTGGCGCCTTCCTGGCTTCAGCTCTACCCCTGCCTTGCCTTTGCACTTAGGTCCCAAGCGTCCTTGAGGAGGGCTTAGGGGCTGGTGGGTTGCACACTGCCAAGGGCTCCAGCAGTGAAAGCTCTGTCAGAGGGAAGCGAAGGGCAACAGCAGGGCTCCTTCAGCGGTTCCTTGGCCGCCCAGACAAAGCTCCGCACGGAGAGCACCAGGTTCCAAGGGCCCCTGGCTGGGTTTTGCATCCCCACACTCCCAGAGGCTGACTCCGTGGGTGCCTAGAAAGTGTGTGAGAGACGTAGGTTCCCTAGCACTCTCCTCCCCAGCAGAGACATGTGCAGGTGGTTGGGGCCTGATCCTGCGTGTCTGGGTTCCCGCCCACAGCCCCAACTCAGGGGAAGCAGCCCCTGAGGCAAGACCTGCTGGAGGAGCCCTGCGCCCCGCCTGATAGGCGAGAGCACAGCCAGCAGTGTAAGCGAGCCTCCTCGGGAGAAGAGGAGGCAGCCGAGCCCAGTCAAGAGGAAAGCCCTGCTTGCACGGAGCTAAGTGCGCCTCCAGTACGGCAGAGCTCTAGCTCTGCTCAGAGCCCCGATCTGGCAGAGTTTCTGGCGCGAGGCTGCTCGGCCGGGGGCTAGCCTTGCCCAGACTTGCCTTGCTTTTAGGCTGCCTCTCCAGGAAGGAGCATGTCTGCAGCGAGCCTGGGAGACGCCACTGGCTGCCTTTCCTTGCCTCAGCTCCAATCCTGCCTTGCCTTTGCACATTAGGTGCCAGGCGTCGTTGGGAGAGGCTTAGGGGCTGGTGGGTTGCACACTGCCAAGGGCTTCAGCAGTGAGAACTCTGTCAGAGGGAAGGGAAGGGCAACTGCAGGGCTCCTCCAGCGGTTGCTTAGGCCGCCCTAGAATTCAGCGCCCACCGGAGAGCACCAGGCTCCCAGGGCCCCTGGCTGGGGTTTTCAGCCCCGCACACACGGAGGCTGATTCCTTGGGTGCCCCAGAAAGTGTATGACAGACGTAGGTTCCCTAGCACTCTCCTCCCCAGCAGAGACATGTGCAGGTGTTTGGGGCCTGATCCTGCGTGTCTGGGTTCCTGCCCACAGCCCCAACTCAGGGGAAGCAGCCCCTGAGGCAAGACCTGCTGGAGGAGCCCTGCGCCCCCGCCTGATAGGCGAGTGCACAGCCAGCAGGGAAGCGAGCCTCCTCGGGGGAAGAGGAGGCAGCAAGTCCCCGTCAAGCTGAAATCCCTGCTTACACGAAGCTAAGTGCGACCTCCAGTACGGCAGATCTCTAGCTCTGTTCAGAGGCCCCGATCTGGCAGAGTTCCTGGCACCAAGATGCTCTGCCATAGGCGAGCCTTGGCGCAGACTTGCCTTGCTTTAAGGCTCCCTCCCAGGAAGGAGCAGGCTGTGTGAGGCTCGGAAACGCCACTGGCGCCTTCCTGGCTTCAGCTCTACCCCTGCCTTGCCTTTGCACTTAGGTCCCAAGCGTCCTTGAGGAGGGCTTAGGGGCTGGTGGGTTGCACACTGCCAAGGGCTCCAGCAGTGAAAGCTCTGTCAGAGGGAAGCGAAGGGCAACAGCAGGGCTCCTTCAGCGGTTCCTTGGCCGCCCAGACAAAGCTCCGCACGGAGAGCACCAGGTTCCAAGGGCCCCTGGCTGGGTTTTGGCATGCCCCACACTCCCAGAGGCTGACTCCGTGGGTGCCTAGAAAGTGTGTGAGAGACGTAGGTTCCCTAGCACTCTCCTCCCCAGCAGAGACATGTGCAGGTGGTTGGGGCCTGATCCTGCGTGTCTGGGTTCCGCCCACAGCCTCAACTCAGGGGAAGCAGCCCCTGAGGCAAGACCTGCTGGAGGAGCCCTGCGCGCCCGCCTGATAGGCGAGGCACAGCCAGCAGTGGAGCGAGCCTCCTCGGGGAAGAGGAGGCAGCCAGCCCAGTCAAGAGGAAAGCCCTGCTTGCACGGAGCTAAGTGGCTCCAGTACGGCAGAGCTCTAGTCTGCTCAGAGCCGATCTCAGATCTGAGGCCTAGAGTTGCTTTTAGGCTCCTTCCCAGGAAGGAGCAGTCGAGCGAGCCTGGGATCGCCACGCCTTCCTGCTCAGCTCCAACTGCTTGCCTTTGCACTAGGTCCAGGCGTCCTTGGAGAGCTTAGGGCTGGTGGGTTGCACACTGCCAAGGGCTCAGCAGTGGAGTCTGTCAGAGGGAAGCGGGAAGCTTGGGAGCAACTAGGCCAGGCTCCCAGGCCGGTTTCTCCTAGGACTTGTTCCTAGAGGTTATAGCCTAGACCTCCCCCAGAGCATGGGGGGGGGGGGACCATGGCACCGCATGAGGCCGGCGCGGGGGGGGGCGGCCCAGCTGTGTTGGCTGTCCTGCAGCGAAGGGCAATGCAAGGGCTGGGTTGGCAGAGCTGGCACCATTGTGGTCTCCCATCATTTGCCTGAAATACATAGGTTCCGCTAATGCTCTTCTCCCCAGCAGAGCTGTGTGCAGGTTGTTGGGGCCTGCCCCTGCGTGTCTGGGTTCCGGCCCACAACCCCAGCTCAGGGGAAGTAACCCCTGAGCCAAGACCTGCAGGAGGCGAGGTATGGCTCCGCCTGGAAGCCGAGTGCACAGGACAAGTGGAAGGGAGCCTCCTCCGGGGAAGAGGAGGCAGCCCAGTCGCCTGCTGCTGCAAGCCTTGCTGGGGTGGAGCGAGTGCGCCTCCAGTATGGCAGAGCTCCAGCTCCGCTGAGAGCCCTGATCTGGCAGAGTTCCTTGCGCGAGGCTGCTCTGCCTGGGCGAGCCTTGCCCAGACTTGCCTGGCTTCTAGACTTCCTGCCCAGGAAGGAGCAGTCTGCACGAGGTTGGGAGACGCCACTGGCACCTTCCTGGCCTCAGCTCTGGCTCCTGCCTTGCCTTTGCACCTAGGCCCCAGGCGTTCTTGTGGTGGCTTAGGGGCCGGTGGCTTCCACACTGGCCAAGGGCTCCAACAGTGAGAGCTCTGTTCGAGGGAAATGAAGGGTATATTTGGAATGGCAATCGTTTATCAGATGTGAGACCCACACCTTCACCCTGAACCCTCACCCGAGCCCTTACCCTCGCCTCACCCACACCCTCACCGCCTGAACCCTTACCCTCACCCTCACCTTGAAGCCTTACCCTCACCCTCACCCTAACCCTAACCCTCACGCCTCACCCCTCACCCTAACAAGTTGGGGGGCTGTTCTGCACACTGTAACCTTAACGCCTTCCTCACCGACAGCCCTATCCACATCCTAACCCTAACCCACTTCATAGTCACGCCCTCAACCCTATACTTACCCTTGAAGTACGTACCTGCATCATCTTCGTTTTGGACACTTCCATGCATAACAAAAGACAAGGTTGGAATGTTTCAAACATCGATCCAAGACCCATTATCCACATAAAAGGGATATAAATACTCTGATCACATCATTTAAATCTCTTGCATCACCAAAATACCTCTCCCACCACGTATCCAATCGCCATTGATGGATCACATCTATCTCATACATTTTATAACTTAGCAATCAGATACGCACCCGTAATCTGGGTAATTATATACACAGGATATATTGATACCATAAATATTTCAACAAATTCCACTTTCTAACGATGAGTTCAATCTTCACAAAAGTAGGATGAACGGCACCTGTTTCCACTAGGATCCATAGCATTGCACAAAGTGACAGTGAGCGTGAAAAATCTTAATGATGACGCACCGGAAAGAAGGTCAGCACGGCTGATATCACAGATTTTTCAGTGTTCCAGATACGACTTCTAACCCAAATCCATAAAGAAAGACATATGCATAGGAAACTACAAATTGAAAGGCAAAGTCTAATTGAGATAAATATTGGACATCAATTGTATGAATCTTTAAGGCATACTGCAGACATTCTTCAGACATTCTTCAAATTCATAGAATGACAACAAAGTATGGCTACGTACAATCCATTCGGTTTTATAAACCACTCATGAATAACCTCACAAGCCATTGAAAACCAGATGACACTTTCAAATAGCTTTGATCTACAAACAAGGCTGTAAGACAGAAAGTTAAAATCGAAATACATGAACTAAATCCTCAATAGATATGAAAACATCCCTTGGTAGTGAAGTCGATTCACATTAGTTATTAGGGCTTTCATGCACAGATCCACGGGGCATATACAGAACCATTCCTCCAACAAAACTGAAGAATGACTTTAAAAATCGCAAACAAAACATGAGTATATGTGTTCACACACTTCATGGAGCAAGGGTTTCTTCGATCTGAAAACTGGCGTCGATGAAGGACTGTGTGAAGAAGACTTCAAAGTCTATTTGGCAAACACAGCCTACGTTGGCTATATTTAGTCCTCAGATGAATGGAATGTCATGAGTACTGGGCGTTTCAAAGAAGCAGCCTGTGAAGCTCTGGACGCTTATTGGGATGCGTGGTATACCACATTCACACGTTTCAGTAGCATTGGTGCAAAAAACGATACACTTCTCAGGGGAAGCTTCTACATGGACTCTTGGGATCAGAGCTCTAACTCATACACACATACTTTTCCTTTGAAAATGATCCTGCATGATAAGCAAACAAAACACTGGATGAACACCTAGACGGTGAGCTCTGTACTAAATGATTTGAAAGCCAGTAGATGGAATGAGCTGATGAGGAAGACTACAAACGAGTCATCTTCTTCAACTTGGTCAAACTGCTCCATAGTCATACAAGTGAATGAAAAGTGGAGGCCTGTTGTCATTCAATCTGTTGAAAAGAAAGAGAATAATACAACAAATTAGCAAATCTTATTTTCTTCATAAACATTATATTATTTCTGCACAGCTTTCTTACTGGCATGAATAGAATATCTGCAATAATCACTTGTCACAGTGAAATGGATTCACATTCGATATCGATTCACATCTAGAATTGATGCCATAGCTGTTTGATACTATTGCTTGAGTGAATGCAACTTATGTGACTTCACAAACTACAAACACGACTAACATAATAGGTATTAAAAAACCTTGAGTGACATGAGCGTGAAGACTTAGTAGAGTTGCTCTCAAGAATCATGATACTATTCTTCACTCCAGCCATAGGACTGGAATCTGTACATTAACACCCCTGCAAAAGAAACGGGAAGGATAGAATAATAATAAAGGAACTTCATAACTATATTCCTACTGTCAACATTCAACACTATGTTTTCTTTTCAACTGACTTTCATATTTGGTCTACTGTAACCTCTTCTGTGTTCATTTTATGCTAAACTTATTGCCAACAGTAAAATTACCATATGAGCTCTAATGAATTTTTTTTACTTGCAAAGCTAGTGATAGAACCAAAGGCCAATATCTACATCAAACAGGAGGAATGGAATGGAAACTGTAAACAATTTGATGGAATAGCATTTCCGTGCTCCTATTCAGTCAAACGGACATTCCAAAGGATGTGATTTTTCTGAAAGTTTATTTCGGAAACTTGGAAGTGGATGACTGCAAACAATAAAACGAATAATATATTGATACATAATACGAATAATATACAGTGGGTCATTCTTTTTTCTATTCTGCCACAGCTAACTGACTGGAAGTCAGTTGTCGTAACTACTACTAACAGAAGACCCTCACCGATGAGTGAAGATATATAGGAAAATCCATAATAGATCTAAAAACCGTCAAAGATAAAATGGTCATGAAAAAATACAGTGACAGTTTAGTTGGTATAAGAACAGGATGATTATGAAAGCAAAGCCAACAATCATGGATAGGCCATGGAAGCCCGTGGCTGTCACGAGTGTTGACTTGTATCCTTCATCTGAGGTTGTTAAAAGTGCGTGGTAAAATCCAGAGGTTTGCAGCAGTGGTAACCTCCTGAGCAGACTGAAATCCAAAGGGTTTCCAGAATATCCTGACGATTTCCATCTACTAGGCTGTGGTGAGCTCAAGCAATACATACTCCAGAGGACAGAAGACAGACGTCTACTGCACTTAGGGAGAAAGGGAATGTTGCTGCTCGGCCTAGTACAAGTGTAGAAGCAACACCTCGGTGATTCGATCTTTAAAGACTCCATACATATGAGAAAGACTGGTATGAATAATCCTTCAGAAGCGCCTTCTCAGACCTCCTCCCATCATAAGCACAAGCATAATGAAAACACTGAGTTTTCATGGGCTCACGCAAAATTAGACTCACTTATGACTTTGCTTTGAGAAGAGTTGAACTACTCATTGTTTAAGAGAAATGACCCTTTCTTCTCTGAAGACTTGTGAATCATTCATAGGGTGTGGTGAATAAACTACTTAAGGATCTAATCCATAAAAATGCGATAGGCTAAGCACAGAGATGTTTTTCTCCCTTTCTCAAAGGATGGAACATTTTGTATTTGCACTGACTTTATGTCTTGACTTCATGTACAATTAGATATTGATTTTTTTAGTTGACATACAATAGGACTAAAAATATCGATATAATACTGATAACTCATGTTGGTATGTGTGGTTGTCACATAGGATTCACAGGAGATTTAGATTCACAGTTGTCAACGTAAAGGATGAATGCTATTTAGCTTCTTCGTGACTCTAGACCACGAATGAAGAGTTTTCCTCAACATATTTCACTGAGGGAAATACAAGGATGATAGGCATAATACTATGCTTCGACTCACGGATATCGAAGCATTGTTCACAATACAGATCTGATTTTCGAAATCAGGGTTCTTTCAGTGTCCTTGAACAGCATTTGTTTTTCTGGATACAGAAGAAAAAACTCATGAGTATCAAACTGGTTCCCAGAAAACATGTGTATGAATTGTTATCTTCCTGAACCAGGGATCAAACCCACATCACTTCCACCTCCTGCACTGGTAGGCAGAGTATTTCTTGATCAACTGCGCCACCTGGGAATCGACATACATTTCAAGGACCACTGCCATCAGCTTCTACTGTTCATGACCAAACTAGGAGAAACAACATTGGAAGAAGGACTCATAAGGGTACTCATAGGAAGTACTCATAAGTCAAGGAACCGTTCTACTGGGTCCTCTCGTTATTACTGGGACAAGTCAGTTCCTCCGATGATGATGGGTATAACTGAAAAATTATTACAAATGCATGGGATGCGATGTCTACATGATAAATGTGTTCCTCTTATACTATTGCTTCAGGGATGTCTACTTCCGCATGAACGACTGCACTACAAGGGATGCCTGCTATTCCAGCTCAAGCAACAGATAGTCAAGTGCAGATCATTGTCCTTTGTTGAAAATAATCAGCAGTTTGTCAACATAGGGAACATGCCGGAGGAACCCTTGGGATGGAACTCTAAAAACAGGTTGGGCCCTCTTTTTGCCAGGCCCTGCGATAAAATACAAATCAGAAAAAGAAAAATAGCATCGGTTTTGTCAGGACTTCCTCATCTTTTCTTTCTCGGTAGCAGGAAGCAGACATTGAGGCCAGAGGACTGCAGGATTTCATTGTGAACTAACGTTGGGTGGGGTGGAGGCTCATCACTCTAGTAAGAATGTGGCTCACTAAAACGGAATTTCATTCACTTCATGGACATAGAGTTCTAGAATCCTTCATTAAGGAATTCAAGAAGCTATATTTCCTTACACCTTCACAATCTCTTGGTTTACAAGAATGTCAATTGCTAGTCCAGCACTTATACAATGAGTGTTACAGGTAGTATGAGTGTATAAATGATGACGAGCAATGACAGGAAGTTTATTTATTCTCTGTTTGAATTCTTGATTTTTTATATAATTTTTTATAATATCCTTACAGATGTAAATATTTTAGTGACATGTATAAATACACGTTGAGTAGTGCTATGATAACTCATAGTGTTGCCACAATAAATATCATGGTTATTATGTGCTTTTCATATATTCCTTTGGAGATTCTCTTGCATTATACATCATCATAAGATATTTAATAGTTTCCTAAACTGTACAGTAGGTCCTTGTGGCTTCTTTTATATATGGTAATGTATTTGTTAATAATTCAAACAAAAACTGGTACACAAATATTCATAGTGACATTCACAATAGCTCAAAGGTAGAACTCATTCAAGTGTCCGTTGGTGGGAGACTGAATATGCAACGCAAGGTATATTCAGAAGCTTGAACGGTATTCCACCATACAAAAAAGTACATTAAATGGTGCTGCCACTCTGCAAGACATTACACAAATGACTCCAAAACGAACACGTGGAAGAAATACATAGTTCGATTCCAATTCATGCTATGTACCCAAAAGGATTGGGAAAGGGGGCTGAAAAAAATGGATACTCCTTCCGTCATACTCACAACAGCATGATTCACACTGGCAAACAAACAGAAGCAATCGAAGTGTCCATGGCAGCCAATTCCATAAACAAACTGTGGTATACACACAATGGAATCTGATTCGGCCCTTCAAAGTCAGTAATTCTGACAATGCGACAATGTGGACAAACCTTATGGTCATTAGATTAAGTGAAATAAACCAGACCAAAAAAAGACAAACGTTCTGTGATTCCGCTCATATGAGATATCCAAACAAGTCAAATCTGTCAGAAATAGCAGAAAGTGATTCCGACCGATCGAAAAGAGTTCATGTTTCATGGACCTCAGTTTCCCTTGGAAAAACTGACTTCCCATCATATCTCCAAAACCAATTAGACAAATAACTGGAAGCTATATCCAGTCAAATGAATGTAGACATAATGTTACAGTGTACACCAAACTCACTCAAACTTCTCAACAGACAAAAGGCAAAACTGTATCTGTGGCACCTCAGCTTAGCTTAAAACTGTATCTACGGTACCTCACTTCTGCTTATAAAATTTAACAACAACAACAACACACTAAAGGCTATCCAAAAAAGGATAGAAAACACATATAACATCAACTTTAAAAAATTAGAAATTGAAACGGTGAAAAACCTTATTCACAAAACTTAAACACAAGCCACAGGAAACTATATTTATAAAATAGATATCTGATAAAGGATTGTTCTCCAAATATACCAAAAAATCTAGAACAATCTCATAAAATATGTATACACCTAAACACCTGGCCTACAAAAATATAAAGATAGTAAATAAGCCTATCAAAAAGACTCAAAACCACATAGCATTAGGAAATGACAAACTAAAATAACAGTGAGGTAGCACTGCACACCTATTAGATCCAGTCAACTCAAGAAAAGGGGGTAGGGCACAGCTTCTCCGGTGGCTCAGTGGTAAAGAATCTGCCTGACAATGCAAGACACTCTAGTTCGATCCCTTACCCCAGAAGATCCCACAAGCCACAGAGAAACATAGCTGGATTTTTCCACAGCTAAACAAGGCTCACCTGTGACCTGAATCCTTCATGTCCAGCACTTACTAAACAGCTTTGAAAACATGTCCAGACAAAAAAGGATCGCATGATTATATACAACAGCTCGACTTGGAATCACTACAAACTTTCAAATATCAGGATGTCTTCAGTAGATGACAGTGTAAACAAATGGGGATACATGCAAAGTGAAGGGGAGCAAATGCTACCACAAAATATACCACCTCAGCATGAGGATTAGTTGGACCCAATTAACTTTTATTTTTTTAGAGGACACATGATCATCTCTGAAACCCAAGTTCAAGACAGCTCTTCTGTGAGTCACATTTACCAGAGAAATCTCATTTCAAAGGAATCCTCTCTATATGCCAGATAGAAGGATGAGACACAGTCTTTTGAAACTCTTTTTTCTTTTCTATCGATAGGGAAAGCTAAGCCGTAAATCTGCACAGCCACCATACCCTTCCTTTCCTTTGGTTGTATTTTTTTAAATATTTGTTTCTGTTTTCATTTGGCTGCGCCAGGTCAACCTTCATTGAGGCAAGCCAGATATTTAGCTACAGCATGCAAATTCTCTGTTGTGGCATGGGAGATCTAGTTCTTGGATCAGGAAATGAACCTGGGCCTCCTTCTTTGGGAGTGTCCAGTCTCAGCCACTGGACCACCAGGAAGTGCCTGTTTTGTTTTCAGATGAAGATGGAATCTAAGGTGATATCTTGGGCCATTTCAGTCACTGACTCAGTTTCCTGAGTTTGTCCAAAGCACGCACAAGGTGCACATTATTAAACTGGTTTGCAAAACAAGAAAAGGTTGTCTGCTACAACACTGTATGCTTACAAATATCTAAATGGTAAATGGCATAGTATTGATTTTTCATTACTATGGGGGGAGAAAGAATGCAGGATTCATACATGTTACAACACGAATAAATATTCAAACCATCTTCAGTGAAAAAAAAATCCACATAGAAAAGGCCACCCAGAACCCTTATTCACCATGTCTGCTTTCAATCCATCAAGTTTGTCCAAATAACTGAAAATCTCAGTAACACTCTAAATAAAGAAAAAAGGATGAAGATGGAAACAAAAGATATATTCATACACTTGAACATTGCAAAGTGGAAGTGGGGCGGTGGATTACATTATAACGTAGATACCATATGATTTCCTGATTTTGGAGATTATGTGCTGGTTCTGCAGAAGGTACCCATTTTGGATAAAACACATAGAGTCTTTTAGATGATGTGGCAAATGCTAGCACTTGTTCCCATTGCTAGGCATTTTCTGTACATTTTAAATGACTGGAAAGTATACTAGGTTTCAAAACAACCATGTCAATACCACAAAAGAAATTTAGAGTAGACAGGCAGGAAGCTTTCTGATACAGGCCAAGACTTACCCAGACGAAGTTCAAGGGAAGCTGCGATGCTCACTGCCCTTGAAGGAGTCCACGTGGAATGAAGAAGTACTGTGGGAAGTCTCTTAGTAACCACCATGTCTTGGGTCCTCTGGATGACCTACTGCAGGAGAAACAGATGTTACAGATAAAACGTTCCACATCACTTCACAAAATGTTGTTAGACTACTTTCAGTAAAGCTGAATCATTTGGGATCAATTTACAATCATATAATAGACTACCATTTACAGTCCAAAAATCACTTGCATTTCTAGACACTCATAACAATCAGAAAAAAAAATTAAGAAACTCCCACTTAAATAAAACATCTAGCAACAAACTTAATCAAGAACATAAAAGACCAGTAGTCAGAAAACTAGAAAGCACTGATAAAGAAACCAAAGAAAACACAAATACACAGAAAACTATTCCACGCTCATGCACTGGAACAATGAGGAATTAAAAGGTCCATTCCAACCAAAGTCATCAACAAATACACGGACTGCAATCACAAAATAACATTCAATGGCATTTTTCACAGAAATAGAAATATTCCTCATATTAGACTGCTACTGTTGACCAGGACCTTAAACGGCCAAAAAGACTCTGAGAAAGAGGAACACAGCTGGAGGCATCTTCCTATCCCTCTTCAAACTACATCACGGAGCTGTAGTGACCACCACAGTGAGGAACTGGCAGGAACACAGACACATGGACTCCAGGAGAGAATAGAGAGCCCAGAAACGAACCCACATGTACATGGTCAGTTCCTGAAAATCAAACCAGGAACGAGCGAAGAGGAAAGGACAGTCTTCTCAAGAAACAGTGACAGGAAAACGGCCACCTACACGGAAGAACATCAGTGTTCATCCTCTACATCATCTAACGCAAATCGAACTGAAAACCCACCGCTTTGCACACGGAGCTCTTTCCCCCTGAGTCCTCCGAGATGGACCTCCAGTCAGCCCTCAGCTGGACACAGGAAACGTCTACTCCGTCCTCATTTTTCGCTCTTGCAGCGCCTCCCTGCTGGTGGGCACTGAGGCAACCCTGCTCCTCTCAGCCTGGATGCAGCCCTGTTATCCAGAAGCCTGAGCCCTGATGGTCCTGAGGAGACAAAGCTCCCGCCAGCTGCTCACGGGGCAGAGCCTAAAGGCAAAGCGTCCTGCGCCCGCGGGTCAGAGGGGGCTTTGGCGCCCCCCCTGCGGGCCACAGGAGAAGAGCGGGCAGCCCGGCGCTCACAGACCTCAGAGGGCTCACCCAGAAGCAGCTCTGCTGCGAGCACTCAGACTGGAAGCCCAAACTGAAATGGAGCAGAATAGCTCCATGACCCTCCGCAAAACATGGCTAAGGAACAATCAGAGCCTGTATGGAATGCAGCCATAAAAAGGAACACATGTGAGTTTGTTCTAATAAAGGGGAGGGAAGTCAGTCAAAGAGAGAAAAACATGGAATCTAGAAGGATGGTACTGACGAGTCTGTTCACAGAGCAGCAATGGAGGTGCAGACATAGAGAACAGACTTACAGATCGAGGGTGGGGAACAAGAGGGAGAGGGTGAGATGAATGGAGAGAGCAGCATGGATGCAGGTACACCAACCTTTGTAAATAGACAACCAATGGGAATTTGCTGTATGATTCAGGGAACTCAAACTGGGGCTCAGTAGTAACCTAGAGAGGTGGGAATGCGTGCGAGGTGGGAGGGAGATTCCAGAGCAAGAGGACATAGGTACACCTATGGTCAATTCATGTGGATGTATGACAAATCAAACCAATATTGTAAAGCAATGATCAATCAACTAAAAAGAAATAACTGTTTAAAAAAATATGAACATACACACAAACTTTGCAACAAGGTAACTCCATTTTAAAAACTATTGAAATTTTAGAAAACTACAAACGTTCTACATGACCTTCGGTCTGGTGATCAGGTCTAACATACACAAAACAAGCCAACTTACCCAATTATGAATACAAATGAGTTAACACATTGCCTTTTATCATTTCATACATTTACCCTGTGGAGGACCTTACTCGAGAGAACCAAAAAGAAACTGCTAAATGAACCACGGACCACCCACCCTGGCCAGGCAACAGAGAAAAGAAAACACTTGCAGGAGTCATCTCACAACAGGAGGTCCTGGGAAGGAACAAGGAACGAACAAGCTACCACCAACCAGAATTCTGGAGAGGTCAGGAGATGGGAGGCTCCAGTTCAGAGGTCCTACCAACCTCCCAGGATGCACTTCGCTGGAATCCATCTCGGCTGAGTGATGCGTGTGCCCCCAAGAAGGATCCCAATTCAGAATGCCTGGCAAGAGACAAACCAGAAATGAACCCGATGACCATAAAACCTGAGAGTGTGAGCCACGTGACAGAGTGGTTCTCTCCGTTTCCCTCACCCTCCTGCCCTCCACCCCGGCAGCCCTTCCCAATGAAGCCTCTCGCTTGGACAGCACTCCTCTCCTCAGACAGCTCATTGCACAGTGTCAGACAAGAACTCACTCTCAAGCCCTGGAAGGGAACCCCCTTCCTTCATCAAAAGCAATATCCAGGAGAAAAGAGCTTCCAAACGCTATCTTGCAGAGAAGGAAATCAGACAAGGCAATGGCAGCCCGCTCCAGTACCATTGCCTGGAGAATCCCACGGACAGAGGAGCCTGGTAGGCTGCAACCCCGGGGTCACTAAGAGTCGGACACGACTTCACTGAGTGACTTCACTTTCACTTTTCACTTTCATGTACTGGAGGAGGACATGGCAACCCACTCCAGTGTTCTTGCCTGGAGAATCCCAGGGACAGAGGAGCCTGGTAGGCTGCTGTCTATGGGGTCGCGCAGAGTCAGGCACGACTGAAGCGACGTGGCAGCAGCAGCAGAGAAGGAAATGGCACCACCTGCAGTACTCTGGTCTCAGAAATCCTAGGGACAGAGGAGCTTGGTGGGCTACAGTCCAAAAGCAGGGCATTTCTGACGGGAGGAAACAGTCCCAGGGAAGCTGAGCTGCTCACCAAGGCCCCAGAGCTTTGGATAGCACACCAGAGCTGTGGCTGAGGATTCCCAGCTGCCCATGGCCTCTTGATCCTGGCCTCTTTCACTAGATACGTGTGTGGAAAACTAGAATCTCAAATATGCCCTGGTGGTTCCATAGTCAAGAATCCACCTGCCAGTGCTGGAGATGCATGTGCGATCCCTAGGATGGGAAGATGCCACATCCTATGGAGCCCGTGTGCCACAACTGCCGAGCCTGTGCTCTAGATCTGGAAGCCACGATGCCGAGTTCACATGCCGCAGCCACTGAAGCCCGTGAGCCTGTGCCCCTCAACAAGAGGACACACTGCAGTGAGAAGCCTGCAAACCACTCGTTATGGCCCATGCTCACCAAAACTAGAGAAAAGCCCACACACAAAGATGCAACACAGCCAACAATCAATACAACTCTTTTCCTAAACAAATGCACATCTGACAAAGAAACTGTACTCGAATTGTCCAAGAACACTAAGCAAACAAGCCCATTCATAATTGGTAACGACTGAAATAGACACCTGGCCACTGGAGGGTATACTGATAGTAAACTATCATACAAAAACATACTCAAGATACTGGTGCGATGCACGCAGAGCCCCTTTGAAAGACAATCTGACAGTTTTTTTTTTTTTCAGTAACCACGTGGGACAAGCACTGAATTCTGTGTATGACAAGCGGTGGAAGCCAGGTATCTTACCATTGGAAGGCAAAGTTCAGATAAACAAAAGGAAACGTTACAATGTCCATGTCGTGGTGGATCAGGTTGGAGACATCATCACAAATTACCTTTAACTGAATATGTTCAAAGGTGAGCTGGAATACATGGAGATATATCTCCATGTATTGTCAGCTGAGCATATTGAGCTCCTACATGTATGTTTTAAATATCATTCTCTAATAAAAGGGAACAGGAAACATCTCCGATGGCCTGGTGGTAAAGAAGCTGCCTACCGATGCAGGGAACACGGGTTCAATTCCTGTGTAGAAGATTCCACACGCCCAGGGGCAATGAAGCCCTTGAAACAACTCTTGACGTTTGCATGCTCCAGAGCCCAAGTTCTGCACACAGAGAAAGCACTGCAATGAGAAGCCATGGCACAGCAACTAGAAGGTAGCCTCTGCTCACTACAACTAGACAAAGGAGCAATAAAGACCAGCACAGTCAAAAATAATGTCATGTTAAAAAAAGGACAGTTCTTTGAAGAAATGACTGAGACTAGGGGTGCGACTGTAAATATATGAGCCAGGGTCATCTTCAATTATGAGAAAATTAAAGAAACTAAAGACAACTATCAAGCTGTCCAAACGGATACAAATGAATGACGACACAGTGTTATCTGTATACACCAGCAAATAACAATCTGAAAGGGAATTGAAACAAACAATTCCCCTTCAATCACGTCAACATTAATAAAAGACTTTGCTATGGATGGAATGAGGATGACAAGACTGGCACACTGGAAATGATACATGATTGCTGAAAAATACCCTCAAGCCATGGACAGGAGACTCCATAGCGATGACAAGACTTCAGTTGGCAATACCGTGGAATGCATCTGCCATCTGAAATGAAGATTCAATATGAATTACAAAAGGCTGAAAGGTGGCTGCTAAACCACAAAAGATGCCAGCATTCTTGGCCTCCAGAGGAGAATTCAATCCAGGGCAAGTGACGAAGCTTGATGGCTCAGAGGTTTTCTGTGAAAAAGTTTGGATTAAAGTAGAAAAGAGATCGAGAGAGCTGCTGACGTAGACATTCAAAGGGGGAAGAAAGAGTACCCCTGCTAGTCTTTAGCCAGATGTTATACAGCCACTAGCAGTCTGCTAAGGAAAGAAAGACAATGTCTCAGAGAATGGCACCAGGCCCCTCACCCACAGCAATGCATTGAGATCAACATTGGCAGCAGATGAGTCATCCCAGGCCAGAAAATGATGGACATGAATCTTGAAGAAAGGCAGATTTCCAAGCAAATATATAGTTTCATTCACAGAGGTTAAGAGAACCAGGTATGAGTAAGACAAACCGGTTTGTCGAGTCGTTTCTGAGCCCTTAGGGGGAACTGACCTGAAGACATTAACATACCTTAAGACAAACATTTCCATAAGAACAATGCATTGCTTAGTTCAAGGTTTGAGAAAAGTTAAATTCAGGTGGAGCCAGGAGTTGTCATGGCAACACAGAATTTTCAGAGAAACCTTCTTTTACATTTGTATCAAGATGGAGAAAAAAAAAACCGCAGCCCTCTTTGGTCTCCTCCTGCCTCTTAAGAGAGAGAAAAAAACGTCTGACACTTGCAGTTTATTTTCTCTGTCTGGAGACCCCTGGCCTTCCTGCCTGTTATCCTCTCCAGGCCTGTAGGAAGCAATACACTCGGCTGCTTGGGAAAAGCGCGCGGGTCTGAGCTGTATGCAAAGGGGTGAAGCGGTAAAACCCTCGGCCCCAAAGGCGAGGCTTTTCTGCGATCGCCATTTCAGTCGGCTCCGAGACTGCAAACAAAGGGCAGAAGACATGGTTCCCTGCTCCGCCGAGTCCGAGTTCCCTTACCTGTGGTCCACAGCCCTGCGCTCTGCTCGCTGGATGCCAATCGACGGGGACCCAGGAGCCCACGAAACGAGCAGTCCCAGCTGCAATGGCGAGCCCTGAGAGCACAACTGGGGACCCCTGGCCCCGAGGCGCCGCCATGTTCACCCCGCCCCAGACCCGCTCCCGTGAGCCGCGCCCCTGACCAGCCGCCCAGGCTCGCCCCGCCCCCGACGCGCGCACGGTGCGCCCCGCCCCCCGCCCCCTGCCAGGCCAGGCCCGCGGGACCGCGACTGCCTCCAGGGGAAACACAAGGACAAGCAGATCCACCCCACCGAGACAACCCAAGCTTTTTCTCAGCTCATCTGTCTATGATTTAGGGATAAGAAGCAAAGATGACCTAGGACAGCCATGATATTCTATAGAGCCAGACCCTGGCGCGCAGAGGCTTGAAGAGGGCCCGGGAGCGCTGCCTGAAACAGCAAGCCTCTGTAGCATAGCGGTTAGGCAGGCTGGTAAGTCAGGCAGACTAGGGTCTGTAGGTCAGGAGTTCAAGTCCCGGGTTTAACTCTTTCCCTTTTAGGGGCGGGGGACCACAAGAGGCGGGGCTTAGACCAGAAAAGTTTCTTTTGATTTTAGAGGTTTATTGTGAAGCTTAGGGTTAGGGTTCGGGCAACCCCCCAACTCGCTCGGGTTCGGGTTCGGGGTTAGGGTTAGAATTCGGGGAACCCCCCTCTTCTTAGAGTTCGGGTTTGGGTTAGGGTTCAGGTCAGGGTCAGGGTTCAGGTTACGGTTAGGGCTTAAAGTGAGCGCTAATGGGGCCCATAGTTCTTTATTAGCGGGCGAGGTTAGGCTGACGGCCGAGTAAACATGCAATCTGGCTTTGGGGTCAGAAGTTCCAGTTCCGGGCTTGCCTT
>NW_017195025.1:0-9090 GCF_001704415.2 Capra hircus
GTTGGACAGCTCTGTGGAAAGCCTCGTGGAAAGCCCTCGTGGGAAAGCCTCGAGGGAAAGCCACAGATCCCTTGATCCACACGAAGGGAACCGTGACACTGCTGCTACAGCTCGGGAGGAAAGCGCACATCCATGCCCCACTCGAGACGAGGACTGACTCCACTGGGGAGACTCCAGAAGTACCCGAAGATCCATGTCAGCACTGGAGAGGAATCCTCAGGTTCCGGCACTGAGTCCACACCAAGGTCTTAGGCCCCAGCATCGACGGGAGAGGAATCCCGAGAGGCCCCCGAGCAACTCAATTGGGGACTGGCCTTCCTGAGGCCACCAGAGCGGATCCCTGAGGTCCCCGTCATAAGTCGAGAGCACCTGCCGCAAATCGATAAAATCCAGGAGGTTCTCCCCTTCAGGCGAGATGAGGCCCATTTCCGCTGAGGGGTCTCGAGGCTAATCACACCTAACCTCTGGAACTTCCAAAGGGTCCTTCACACCCTTTGCTGCAACTCAAGAAGTTCCCCGACATACCCGTCTCCACTCGAGAGGAAGAACTAGAGGCCCGCCCACATCCAGAGGAGCCCTGTTTCTACCTCATAGCTCGAGAGGATTGATCCTTTCCCTGGTGGTCGGGAAAGAATTCCCGGCATTCCCGTCGCATCTCAAGAGGAGGCGCTCTCCACAGGAAAGGCGAGAGGAACTCCAGGGTCGTAGCCACTATTCCCAGAGTCCCCCAGATGTCTCAGTCAATTCCAGGGAAACCTGTTTTCCCTGCACTGCCACGACTTTCAAGCCGAGGATCGACTCACACCACGGTGGCACGTGGGACAGCCCTGTGCGAAAGCCTCGTGGGAAAGCCTCGTGGGAAAGCCTCGAGGGAAAGCCCCTGATCCCTTGATCCATGCGAAGGAAGCGCAACACTGCTGCTACAGCTCGTAGGAAAGCGCACGTGCATGCCCCTCTCGAGACGAGAACTGACTCCCCTGGGGAGACTCCAGAAGTACACCAAGATCCATGTCAGCACTGGAGAGGAATGCTCAGGTGCAGGCACCGACTCCACACAAGGTCTTAGGCCCCGGCATCGACGGTAGAGGAATCCCGAGAGGCCCCCGAGCAACTCGCATGGGGACTGGCCTTTCCTGAGGCCACCAGAGCGGATTCCTGAGGTTCCAGTCGTAAGTCGAGAGCACCTGCCTCAACTCGAGAAAATCCAGGAGGTTCTCCCCTCCAGGCGAGATGAGGCCCATTTCCGCTGCGGCGTCTCGAGGCTAATCACATCTAAAATTTGGAACTTTCAAAGGGTCCTTCACACCCTTGCTGCATTCAAGAAGATCCCCGACATACCCGTCTCTACTCGAGAGGCAGCACGAGAGTCCCGCCCACATCCAGAGGAGCCCAGTTTCCGTCTCCTAGCTCGAGAGGAGGGATCCTTTCCCTGCGTGGTCGGGAAAGAATTCCCGGCCTTCCCGTCGCATCTCAAGAGGAGTCGCTCTCCACAGGAAAGGCGAGAGGAACTTAAGGGTCGTGCCACCATTCCCAGAGTCCCCTAGATGTCTCCGTCCATTCCAGGGAAACCTGTTTTCCCTGTACTGCCTCTACTTTCAAGCCGAGGATCGACACAAACCACGGTTCAACGTAGGACAGCCCTGTGGGAAAGCCTCGCGGGCACGCCTCGTGGGAAAGCTTCGAGGGAAAACCACAGATCCCTTGATCCACGCGAAGGGAAGCGCGACACTGCCGCTACGGCTCGGGAGGATAGCGCACGTGCATGCCCCCACTCGAGACGAGGACTGACTCCCCTGGGGAGACTCCAGAAGTACCCCAAGATCCATGTCAGCACTGGAGAGGAATCCTCAGGTTCCGGCACCTACTCCACACAAGGTTTTAGGCCCCAGCATTGACGGTAGAGGAATCCCGAGAGGCCCCCGTGCAACTCGCATGGGGACTGGCCTTTCCTGAGGCCACCAGAGCGGGTCCCTGAGGTCCCCGTCGTAAGTCGAGAGCACCTGCTCCACTCGAGAAAATCCAGGAGGTTCTCCCCTCCAGGCGAGATGAGGCCCATTTCCGCTGAGGCGACTCGAGGCTATTCACACCTAACCTCTGGAACTTCCAAAGGGTCCTTCACACCCTTGCTGCAACTCAAGAAGTTCCCCGACATACCCGTCTTCACTCGAGAGGAAGCACGAGAGTCCCGCCCACATCCAGAGGAGCCTCGATACTGCCTCCTAGCTCGAGAGGAGGGATCCTTTCCCTGCGTGCTCGGGAAAGAATTCCCGGCATTTCCGTCGCACCTCAAGAAGAGGCGCTCTCCACAGGAAAGGCGAGAGGAACTCCAGGGTCGTGCCACCATTCCCAGAGTCACCCAGATGTCTCAATCCATTTCAGGGAATCCTGTTTTCCCTGCACTGCCTCGAATTTCAAGCCGAGGATCGACTCACACCTCGGTGGCACGTGGGACAGCCCTGTGGAAAAGCCTCGTGGGAAAGTCTCGAGGGAAAGCCAAAGATCCCTTGATCCACGTGAAGGGAAGCGTGACACTGCCGCTACGGCTCGGGAGGAAAGCGCACGTGCATGCCCCCACTCGAGACGAGGACTGACTCCCCTGGGGAGACTACAGAAGTACCCCAAGATCCATGTCAGCACTGAAGAGGAATCCTCAGGTTCCGTCACCGACTTCACACAAGATCTTAGGCCCCGGCATCGACGGGAGAGGAATCCCGAGAGACCCCCGAGCAACTCGCATGGGGACTGGCCATTCCTGAGGCCACCAAAGCAGATCCCTGAGGTCCCCGATGAAAGTCGAGAGCTCCTGCCGCAACTCGAAGAAATCCAGGAGGTTCTCCCCTCCAGGCAAGATGAGGCCCATTTCCAATGAGGCGTCTCGAAGCTAATCACACCTAACCTCTGGAAATTCCAAAGGGTCCTTCACACCCTTGCTGCAACACAAGAAGTTCCCCGACATAACTGTCTCCACTCGAGAGGAAGCACGAGAGTCCCGCCCACATCCAGAGGAGCCCCGTTTCCATCTCCTAGCTCGAGATGAGGGATCCTTTCCCTGCGAGGTCTGGAAAGAATTCCCGGCGTTCCCATCGCATCTCAAGAGGAGGCGCTCTCCACAGGAAAGGGGAGAGGAACTCCAGGGTCGTGCCACCATTCCCAGAGTCCCCCAGATGACTCAGTCCATTCCAGGGAAACCTGTTTTCCCTGCACTGCCTCGACTTTCAAGCCGAGAATCGAATCACACCTCGGTGGCACGTGGGACAGCCCTGTGGGAAAGCCTCGTGGGAAAGCTACTTGGGAAAGCCTCGTGAGAAAGCCTCGAGTGAAATCCACAGATACCTTGATCCACGCGAATGGAAGTGCGACACTGCTGCTACAGGTTGGGAGGAAAGTGCACGTGCATACCCCCACTCGAGACGAGGACTGACTCCCCTGGGAGACTCCAGAAGTACCCCAAGATCCATGTCAGCACTGGAGAGGAATCCTCAGGTTCTGGCACCGACTCCACACAAGGTCTTAGGCCCCAGCATCGACGGTAGAGGAATCCTGAGAGGCCCCCGTGCAACTCGCATGGGGACTGGCCTTTCCTGAGGCCACCAGAGAGGGTCCATGTGGTCCCCGTCGTAAGTCGAGAGCACCCGCCGCAACTCGAGAAAATCCAGAAGGTTCTCCCCTCCATGCGAGATGAGGCCCATTTCCGCTGAGGCGTCTCGAGGCTATTCACACCTAACCTCTGGAACTTCCAAAGGGTCCTTCACACCCTTGCTGCAACTCAAGAAGTTCCCCGACATACCCGTCTCCACTCGAGAGGAAGCACGAGAGTCCCGCCCTCATCCAGAGGAGACCAGTTTCCACCTCCTAGCTCGAGAGGAGGGATCCTTTCCCTGCGTGGTCGTGTAAGAATTCCCGGCATTCCCGTCGCAGCTCAAGAGGAGGGGCTCTCCACAGGAAAGGCGAGAGGAACTTCAGGGACGTGCCACATTCCCAGAGTCCCCCAGATATCTCAGTCCATTCCAGGCAAACCTGTTTTCCCTGCACGGCCTCGACTTTCAAGCCGAGGATCAACTCACACCACGGTGGCACGTGGGACAGCCCTGTGGGAAAGCCTCGTGGGAAAGACTCGTGGGAAAGCCACAGATCCCTTGATCCCCGCGAAGGGAAGCGTGACACTGCTGCTACAGCTCGGCAGGAAAGCACACGTGCATGCCCCCACTCGAGACGAGGACTGACTCCCCTGGGGAGACTCCAGAAGTACGCCAAGATCCATGTCAGCACTGGAGGGGAAACCTAAGTTTCCGGCACCGACTCCACACAAGGTCTTAGGCCCCGGCATCGACGTGAGGGGAATCCCGAGAGGTCCCCGAGCAACTCGCATGGGGACTGGCTTTTCTTGAGGCCACCAGAGCGGGTCCCGGAGGTTCCCGTCATAAGTCGAGATCACCTGCCGCAACTCGAGAAAATCCGGGAGGTTCTCCCCTCCAGGCGAGATGAGGGCCATTTCCGCTGAGGCGTCTTGAGGCTAAACACAACTAACCTCGGCAACTGCCAACGGGTCCTTCACACCCTTGCTGCAACTCAAGAAGTTCCCCGACATACCCGTCTCCACTCGAGAGGAAGCACGCGAGTCCCGCCCACATCCAGAGGAGCCCCGTTTCCGCCTCCTAGCTCGAGAGGAGAGATCCTTTCCCTGCGTGGTCGGGAAAGAATTCCGGGCGTTCCCGTCGCATTTCAAGAGGAGGCACTCTTCACAGGAAAGGCGAGAGGAACTTCAGGGTCGTGCCACCATTCCCAGAGTCCCCCAGATGTCTCCGTCCATTCCAGGGAAACCTGTTTTCCCTGCATTGCCTCGAGTTTCAAGCCGAGGATCGTCTCACACCAATGTGGCACGTGGGACAGCCCTATGGGAAAGCCTCGTGGGAAAGCCTCGTGGGAAAGCCACAGATGCCTTGATCCACGCGAAGGGAAGCGCGACACTGCTGCTACAGCTCGGAAGGAAAGCGCACGTGCATGCCCCCAACAAGAGGAGGACTGACTCCCCTGGGGAGACTCCAGAAGTACCCCAAGATCCATTTCAGCACTGGAGAGGAATCCTCAGGTTCCAGCACTGACTCCACACAAGGTCTTAGGCCCCAACATCGACGGGAGAGGAATCCCGAGAGGCCCCCGAGCAACTCACATGGGGACTGGCCTTTCCTGAGGCCACCAGAACGGGTCCCTGAGGTTCCCGTCGTAATTCGAGAGAACCTGCCGCAACTCGAGAAAATCTAGGAGGTTCTCCCCTCCAGGCGAGATGAGGCCCATTTCCGCTGAGGCGTCTCGAGGCTATTCACACCTAACCTCTGGAACTTCCAAAGGGTCCTTCACACCCTTGCTGCAACTCAAGAAGTTCCCCGACATATCCGTCTCCACTCGAGAGGAAGCACGAGAGTTCCACCCACATCCAGAGGAGCCCCGTTTCCCCCTCCGAGCTCGAGAGGAGGGATCCTTTCCTTGCGTTGTCGGGAAAGAATTCCCATCGTTCCCGTCGCATCTCAAGAGGAGGCGCTCTCCACAGGAAAGGCGAGAGGAACTCCAGGGTCGTGCCACATTCCCAGAGTCCCCCAGATGTCTCCGTCCATTCCAGGGAAACCTGTTTTCCCTGCACTCCCTCGACTTTCAAGCCGAGGATCGACTCACACCACGGTGGCACGTGGGACAGCCCTGTGGGAAAGCCTCGAGGGAAAGCCTCATGAGAAAGCCTCGAGGGAAAGCCCCTGATCCCTTGATCCACGCGAAGGGAAGCGCGACACTGCTGCGACAGCTCAGGAGGAAAGCGCACATGCATGCCTCCACTCGAGACGAGGCGTGACTCCCCTGGGGAGACTCCAGAAGTACCCCAAGATCCATGTCTGCACTGGAGAGGAATCCTCAGGTTCCAGCACCGACTCCACACAAGGTCTTAGGCCCCAGCATCGACGGGAGAGGAATCCCGAGAGGCCCCCGAGCAACTCGCATGGGGACTAGCCTTTCATGAGGCCACCAGAGCGGGTCCCTGAGGTCCCCGCCGTAAGTCGAGAGCACCTGCCGCAACTCGAGAAAATCCAGGAGGTTCTCCCCTCCAGGCGAAATGAGGCCCATTTCCGCTGAGGCGTCTCGAGGCTATTCACACCTAACCTCTGGAACTTCCAAAGGGTCCTTCACACCCTTGCTGCAACTCAAGAAGTTCCCCGACATAACCGTCTCCACTCGAGAGGAAGCACGAGAGTCCCGCCCACATCCTGAGTAGCCTCTTTTCCGCCACCTAGCTCGAGAGGAGAGATTCTTTCCCTGCGTGCTCGGGAAAGAATTCCCGGCGTTCCCGTCCATCTCAAGAGGAGGCGCTCTCCACAGGAAAGGCGAGAGGAACTCCAGGGTCGTGCCACCATTCCCAGAGTCCCCCAGATGTCTCGGTCCATTCCAGGGAAACCTGTTTTCCTTGCACTGCCTCGACTTTCAAGCCGAGGATCGACTCACACCACGGTGGCAAGTGGGACAGCCCTGTGGGAAAGCCTCGGTGGAAAGCCTCGTGGGAAAGCCTCGAGGGAAAGCCACAGATCCCTTGATCCACGCGAAGGGAAGCGTGACCCTGCGCCTACAGCTCGGGAGGAAAGCAAAGGTGCATGCCCCCACTCGAGACGAGGACGGACTCCCCGGGGGAAACTCCAGAAGTACCCCAAAATCCATGTCAGCACTGGAGAGTAATCCTCAGGTTCCGCCACCGACTCCACACAAGCTCGTAGGCCCCGGCATCGACAGGAGAGGAATCTCGAGAGTCCCCCTAGCAACTGGAATGGGGACTGGCCTTTCCTGAGGCCACCAGAGCGGGTCCCTGAGGTCCCCATCTTAAGGCGAGAGCACCTGCCGCAACTCGAGAAAATCCAGGAGGTTCTCCCCTCCAGGCGAGATGAGGCCCATTTCCGCTGAGGCGTCTGGAGGCAAATCACACCTAACCTCTGGAACTTCCAAAGGGTCCTTCACACCCTTGCTGCAACTCAACAAGTTCCCCGACATGCCCATCTCCACTCGAGAGGAATCACGAGAGTCCGGCCCACATCCAGAGGAGCCCCGTTTCCGCCTCCTAGCTCGAGAGGAGGGATCCTTTCCCTGCGGGTTCGGGAAAGAATTCCCTGCCTTTCTCACGCATCTCAATAGGATACGCTCTCCACAGGAAAGGCGAGAGGAACTCCAGGATCGTGCCACCATTCCCAGAGTCCCCCAGATGTCTCGGTACATTCTAGGGAAATCTATTTTCCCTGCACTGCCTTGACTTTCAAGCCGAGGATAGACTCACACCACGGTGGCACGGGGGACAGCCCTGTGGGAAAGCCTCGTGGGAAAGCCTTGTGGGAAAGCCTCGTGGGAAAGCCTCGATGGAAAGCCACTGATCCCTTGATCCACGTGACGGGAGCATGACACTGCTGCTACAGCTAGGGAGGACAGCACAGGTGCATGGCCCCCACTCGAAACGAGGACTGACTCCCCTGGGGAGACTCCAGAAGTACCCCAAGATCCTTGTCAGCACTGGAGAGGAAACCTCAGGTTCCGGCACCGACTCCACACAAGGTCTTAGGCACCGGCATCGACGGGAGAGGAATCCCGAGAGGCCCAGAGCAACTCGCATGAGGTCTGGCCTTTCCTGAGGCCACCAGAGCGGGTCCCTGAGGTCCCCGTCGTAAGTCGAGAGCACCTGCCCTATCTCGAGAAATCCAGGAGGTTCTCCCCTCAAGGCAAGATGAGGCCCATTTCCGCTGAGGCGTCTCGAGGCTAATCACACCAAACCTTTGGAACTTCCAAGGGTCCTTCACACCCTTGCTGCAACTCAAGAAGTTCCCCGTATACGCGTATCCACTCGAGAGGAAGCACGAGAGTCCCGCCCACATCCAGAGGAGCCCGGTTCCGCTTCCTAGCTCGAGAGGAGGGATCCTTTCCCTGCGTGGTCGCGAAAGAATTCCCGGCGTTCCTTTCGCATCTCAAGAGCAGGCGCTCTCCACAAGAAAAGGCGAGAGGAACTCCATGGTCCTGCCCAAATTCCCAGAGTCCCCCAGATGTCTCAGTCTATTACAGGGAAACCTGTTTTCCCTGCACTGCCTCGACTTTCAAGCAGAGGGTCGACTCACACCATGGTGGCAAGTGGGACAGCCCTGTGGGAAAGCCTCGTGGGAAAGCCTCGAGGGAAAGCCACAGATCCATTGATCCACTCGAAGGGAAGCGTGACACTGCTGCTACAGCTCGAGAGGAAATCGCACGTGAATGCCCCAATTCGAGACGAGGACTGACTCCCCTGTGGAGACTCCAGAAGTACCCCAAATCCATGTCAGCACTGGAGAGGAATCCTCAGGTTCCGGCAGCGATTCCACACAAGGTCTTAGGCCCGGCATCGATGGGAGAGGAATCCCGAGAGGCCACCGAGCAACTCGCTTGGGGACTGGCCTTTCCTGAGGCCACCATAGCGGGTCCCTGAGGTCCCCGTCGTAAGTCGAGAGCACCTACCACAACTCGAGAAAAATTGAGGAGGTTCTCCTTCCAGGCCAGATGAGGCCCATTTCCGCTGAGGTGTCTCGAGGCTAATCACACCTAACCTCTGGAACTTCCAAAGGGTCCTTCACACCCTTGCTGCAACTCAAGATGTTCCCCGACATACCCCGTCTCCACTCGAGAGGGAATCACGAGAGTCCGCGTTCATCCAGAGGAGGCCCGTTTCACCTCCTAGCTCGAGAGGAGGGATACTTTCCCTGCGTGGTCGGGAAAGATTCCCGGCGTTCCCATCGCATCTTAATAGGAGGCGCTCTCCACAGGAACGGGGAGAGGACTTCAGTGTCGTGCCACCATTCCCAGAGTCCCCCAGATGTCTCAGTTCATTCCAGGGAAACCTGTTTTCCCTGTACTGCCTCGAATTTCAAGCCGAGAATCAACTCACACCACGGTGGCACGTGGGGCAGCCTTGTGGGAAGAGCCTCGTGGGAAAGCCTCGAGGGAAAGCCTCGTGGGAAAGCCACAGATCCCTTGATCCACGCGAAGGGGAGCATGACACTGCTGCTACAGCTCGGGAGGAAAGCGCACGTGCATGCCCCCACTCGC
>NW_017195026.1:0-9089 GCF_001704415.2 Capra hircus
CGTCAGTCTCGTCTCGAGTAGGGGCATGCACGTGCACTTTCCTCCCGAGTTGTGGCAGAAGTGTTGCCCTTCCCTTCGCGTGGATCAAGGGATCTGTGGCTTTCCCTTGAGGCTTCCCTCGAGGCTTTCCCACGAGGCTTTCCCACAGGGCTGTCACACGTGCCACCGTGGTGTGAGTCGATCCTCGGCTTGAAAGTCGAGGCAGTGCAGGAAAAACAGTTTTCCCTGGAATGGACTGAGACATCTGGGGGACTCTGGGAATGGAGGCACGACCCTGGAGTTCCTCTCGCGCTTTCCTGTGGAGAGCGCCTCCTCTTGAGATGCTACGGAAAGGCCAGGAATTCTTTCCCGATCACGCAGGGAAAAGGATCCCTCCTCTCGAGCTAGGAGGCGGAAACGGGGCTCCTCTTGATGTGGGCGGGACTCTCGTGCTTCCTCTCGAGTGGAGACGGGTATGTCAGGGAACTTCTTGAGTTGCAGCAAGGGTGTGAAGGACCCTTTCGAAGTTCCAGAGGTTAGGTGTGATTAGCCTTGAGACGCCTCAGCACAAATGGGCCTCATATCGCCTGGAGGGGGAATCTCCTGGATTTTCTCGAGTTGCGGAAGGTGCTCTCGACTTACGACGGGGACCTCAGGGACCCGCTCTGTTGGCCTCAGGAAAGGCCAGACCCCATGCGAGTTGCTCGGGGGGCCTCGGGATTCCGCTCCAGTTGATGCCGGGCCTAAGATCTTGTGTGGAGTCGGTGCCGGAACCTGAGCATTCTTCTCCAGTGCTGACATGGATCTTGGGGTATTTCTGGAGTCTCCTCAGTGGAGTCAGACCTTGTCTCGAGTGGGGGCATGCACGTGCACTTTCCTTCCGAGCTGTAGCAGCAGTGTCATGCTTCCCTTCCCGTGGATCAAGGGATCAGGGGCTTTCCCTCGAGGCTTTCCCACAGGGATGTCCCACGTGCCACCGTGGTGTGAGTTGATCCTCGGATTGAAAGTCGAGGCAGTGCAGGGAAAACAGGTTTCCCTGGAATGGCCTGAGACATCTGGGGACTCTGGGAATATGGCACGACTCTGGAGTTCCTCTCGCCTTTCCTGTGGAGAGTGCCTCCTCTTGAGATGCGACGGGAACGCCGGGAATTCTTTCCCGACCACGCAGGGAAAGGATCCCTCCTCTCGAGCTAGGAGGCGCAAACGGGGCTCCTCTGATTGTGGGCGGGACTCTCCTGCTTCCTCTCGAATGGAGACGGGTATGTCGGGGAACTTCTTGAGTTGCAGCAAGGGTGTGACGGTCCCTTTGTATGTTCCAGAGGTTAGGTCTGATTAGCCTCGAGACATCTCAGCACGAATGGGCCTCATCTCGCCTGGAGGGAGAACCTCCTGGATTTTCTCGAGTTGCAGCAGGTGCTCTCGACTTAGGTCTGGGACCTCAGAGACCCGCTCTGGTGGCCTCAGGAAAGGCCAGTCCCCATGCGAGTTTCTCGCGGGCCTCTCGGGATTCCAGTCCCGTCGATGCTGGGTCCTAAGACCTTGTGTGGAGTCAGTGCCTGAACCTGAGGATTCCTCTCCAGTGCCGACATGGATCTTGGTGTATTTCTGTAGTCTCCCCAGGGAAGTCAGTCCTCGTCTCGAGTGGGGGCATGTACGGGCGCTTTCATCCCGAGATGTAGCAGCAGTGTCACACTTCCCTTCGCGAGGATCAATGGATCTGTGACTTTTGCTTGAGGCTTTCCCATGAGGCTTTCCCACGAGGCTTTCCCACAGGGCTGTCCCACGTGCCACCGTGGTGTGAGTCGATCCTCGGCTTGAAAGTCGAGGCAGTGCAGGGAAAACAGGTTTCCCTGGAATAGACTGAGACATCTGGGGGACTGTGGGAATGTTGGCACGACCCTGGAGTTCCTCTCGCCTTTCCTGTGGAGAGCGCCTCCTCTTGAGATGCGACGGGAACGCCGGGAATTCTTTCCCGAACACGCAGGGGGAAAGTATCCCTCCTCTCGAGGTATGAGATGGAAACGGGCTCCTCTGGATGTGGGCGGGACTCTCGTGCTTCCTCTCAAGTGGAGACGGGTATGTCGGGGAACTTCTTAAGTTGCAGCAAAAGTGTGAAGGACCCTTTGGGAGTTCCAGAGGTTAGGTGTGATTAGCCTCGTGACGCATTAGCGGAAATGGGCCTCATCTCGCCTGGAGGGGAGAACCTCCTGGATTTTCTCGAGTTGTGGCAGGTGCTCTCGACTGACGACGGGGACCTCAGGGACCCGATCAGGTGGCCTCAGGAAAGGCCAGTCCCCATGCGAGTTGCTCGGGGGCCTCTCGCGATTCCTCTCCCGTCAATGCCGGGGCCTAAGACCTTGTGTGAGTCGGTGCCGGAACCTGAGGATTCCTCTCCAGTGCTGACATGGATCTTGGGGTACTTCTGGAGTCTCCCAGGGGAGTCAGTCCTCATCTGGAATCGGGCATGCACGTGCACTTTCCTTCTGAGCTTTAGCTGCAGGGTCGTGCTTCCATTCGCGTGGATCAAGGGATCTGTTGCTTCGCCTCGAGGCTTTCCCACGAGGCTTTCCCATAGGGCTGTCACACTTGCCACCGTGGTGTGAGTCGATCCTCGGCTTGAAATTCGAGGCAGTGCAGGGAAAACAGGTTTCCCTGGAATGGACTGGAGACATCTGGGGGACTCTGGGAAGGGTGGCACGACCTTGGAGTTCCTCTCGCCTTTCCGGTGGAGAGAGCCTCCTCTTGAGATGTGACGGGAACGCCGGGAATTCTTTCCCGACCACACAGGGAAAGGATTCCTCCTCTCGAGCCAGGAGGCGAAATCCGGACTACTCTGGATGTGGGCGGGACTCTCGTGCTTCCTCTCGAGTGTAGACGGGTATGTCGGGGAACTTCTTGAGTTGCAGCAAGGGTGTGAAGGACCCTTTGGAAGTTCCAGAGGTTAGGTGTGTTTAGCCTCTAAACGCCTCATCGGAAATGGGCCTCATCTCGCCTGGAGGGGAGAACCTCCTGGATTTTCTCAAGTTGTGGCAGGTGCTCTCGACTTACGACGGGGACCTCAGGGACCCGCTCTGGTGGCCTCAGGAAAGGCCAGTCCTCATGCAAGTTGCTGGGGGACCTCTAGGGATTCCTCTCCCGTCGATGCCGGGGCCTAAGACCTTGTGTGGAGTCGGTGCTGGAAACTGAGGATTCTTCTCCAGTGCCGACATCTATCTTGGGGTATTTCTGGAGTCTCCCCAGGGGAGTCAGTCCCCGTCTCAAGTGGGGGCATGCAACTGCGCTTTCCTCCCGAGCTGTAGCAGCAGTGTCGCTCTTCCCTTCGAGTGGATCAGGGGATCTGTGGCTTTGCTCGAGGCTTTCCCACGAGGCTTTTCCACGAGGCTTTCCCACGAGGCTTTCCCACAGGGATGTCCCTCGTGCCACCGTGGTGTGAGTCGATCCTCGGCTTGAAAGTCGAAGCAGTGCAGGGAAAACAGTTTTCCCTGGAATGGACTGAGACATCTGGGGACTCGGGAATGTGGCACGACCCTGGAGTTCCTCTCGCCTTTCCTGTGGAGAGTGCCTCCTCTTGAGATGCGACGGGAACGACGGAATTCTTTCCCGACCACGCAGGAAAGGATCCCTCCTCTCGAGCTAGGAGGCGGAAACGGGGTTCCTCTGGATGTGGGCGGGACTCTCGTGCTTCCTCTCAAGTGGAGATGGGTATGTCGCGGAACTTCTTGAGTTGCAGCAAGGGTGTGAAGGACTCTTTGGAAGTTCAAGAGGTTAGGTGTGATTAGCCACGAGACGCCTCAGCACAAATGGGCCTCATCTCACCTGGAGGGGAGAACCTCCTGGATTTTCTCGAGTTGTGGCAGGTGCTCTCGACTTACGACCGGGACCTCAGGGACCCGATCTGGTGGCCTCAGGAAAGGCCAGTCCCCATGCGAGTTGCTCGGTGGCCTCTCGGGATTCCTCTCCCGTCGATGCCGAGGCCTAAGACCTTGTGTGAAGTCGGTGCCAGAACCTGAGGATTCCTCTCCAGTGCTGACATGGATCTTGGGGTACTTCTGGAGTCTCCCCAGTGGAGTAAATCCTTGTCTCGAGTGGGGGCATGCACGTGCGCTTTCCTTCCGAGCTGTAGCTCCAGTGTCGCGCTTCCCTTCCCGTGGATCAAGGGATCTGTGGCTTCCCTCGAGGCTTTCCACGAGGCTTTCCCACCAGGCTTTCCCACAGGGCTGTCCCAAGTGACACAGTTGGTGTGAGTCGATCCTCGGCTTGAAAGTCGAGGTAGTGCAGGGAAAACTGGTTTCCCTGGAATGGACTGAGACATCTGGGGGACTCTGGGAATGGTGGCACGACCCTGAAGTTCCTCTCACCTTTCCTGTGGAGAGTACCTCCTCTTGAGATGCGACGGAAACGGCAGGAATTCTTTCCCGACCACGCCAGTAAAGGATCCCTCCTCTCGAGCTAGGAGGCGCAAACGGGGCTCCTCTGGATGTGGGCGGACTCTCGTGCTTCCTCTCGATTGCAGACTGGTATGTCGGGCAACTTCTTGACTTGCAGCAAGGTTGTGAAGGACCCTTTGGGAGTTACAGAGGTTAGGTCTAATTACACTGAGACGCCTCAGCACAAATGCGCCTCATCTCGCCTGGAGGGAGAACCTCCTGAATTTTCTCGAGTTGCGGCAGGTGCTCTCGACTTACGACGGGGACCTCAGAGTCCCGATCTGGTGGCTCAGGAAAGACCAGTCCCCATGCGAGTTGCTTGCGGGCTTCTCGGGATTCCACTCCCGTCGATGCTGGGGTCCTAAGACCTTGTGTGGAGTCAGTGCCGTAACCTGAGGATTCCTCTCCAGTGCCAACATGGATCTTGGGGTACTTCTTGAGTCTCCCCAGGGAAGTCAGTCCTCGTCTCGAGTGGGGGCATGCACGGGCGCTTTCCTCCCGAGCTGTAGCAGCAGTGTCACGCTTCCCTTCCTGTGGATCAAGGATCTGTGACTTTCGCTCGAGGCTTTCCCATGAGTCTTTCCCACGAGGCTTTCCACAGGGCTGTCCCACGTGCCACCGTGGTGTGAGTCGATCCTCGGCTTGAAAGTCGAGGCAGTGCAGGGAAAACAGGTTTCCCTGGAATAGACTGAGACATCTGGGGGACTGTGGGAATGGTGGCACGACCCTGGAGTTCCTCTCGCATTTCCTGTGGAGAGCGCCTCCTCTTGAGATGCGACGGGAACACCGGGAATTCTTTCCCGAACACGCAGGGAAAGTATCCCTCCTCTCGAGCTATGAGATGGAAACGGGGCTCCTCTAGATGTGGGCAGGACTCTCGTGCTTCCTCTCGAGTGGTGCCGGGCATGTCGGGGAACTTCTTAAGTTGCAGCAAAAGTGTGAAGGACCCTTTGGGAGTTCCAGGTGTTAGATGTGATTAGCCTCGAGACGCCTCAGCGGAAATGGGCCTCATCTCGCCTGGAGGGGAGAACCTCCTGGATTTTCTCGAGTTGTGGCAGGTGCTCTCGACTTACGACGGGGACCTCAGGGACCCGCTCTGGTGGCCTCAGGAAAGGCCAGTCCCCATGGGAGTTGCTCCGGGGCTTCTCGGGATTCCTCTCCCGTGGATGCCGGGGCCTAAGACCTTGTGTGGAGTCGGTGCCGGAACCTGAGGATTCCTCTCCAGTGCTGACATGGATCTTGGGGTACTTCTGGAGTCTCCCCAGTGGAGTAAATCCTTGTCTCGAGTGGGGGCATGCACGTGCGCTTTCCTTCCGAGCTGTAGCTCCAGTGTCGCGCTTCCCTTCCCGTGGATCAAGGGATCTGTGGCTTCCCCTCGAGGCTTTCCCACGAGGCTTTCCCACCAGGCTTTCCCACAGGGCTGTCCCAAGTGACACAGTGGTGTGAGTCGATCCTCGGCTTGAAAGTCGAGGTAGTGCAGGGAAAACTGGTTTCCCTGGAATGGACTGAGACATCTGGGGGACTCTGGGAATGGTGGCACGACACTGAAGTTCCTCTCACCTTTCCTGTGGAGAGTACCTCCTCTTGAGATGCGACGGAAACGGCAGGAATTCTTTCCCGACCACCCAGTAAAAGGATCCCTCCTCTCGAGCTAGGAGGCGCAAACGGGGCTCCTCTGGATGTGGGCGGGACTCTCGTGCTTCCTCTCGATTGCAGACTGGTATGTCGGGCAACTTCTTGACTTGCAGCAAGGTTGTGAAGGACCCTTTGGGAGTTACAGATGTTAGGTCTAATTACACTGAGACGCCTCAGCACAAATGCGCCTCATCTCGCCTGGAGGGGAGAACCTCCTGGATTTTCTCCAGTTGCGGCAGGTGCTCTCGACTTACGACGGGGACCTCAGAGTCCCGATCTGGTGGCCTCAGGAAAGACCAGTCCCCATGCGAGTTGCTCGCGGGCTTCTCGGGATTCCACTCCCGTCGATACTGGGTCCTAAGACCTTGTGTGGAGTCAGTGCCGTAACCTGAGGATTCCTCTCCAGTGCCGACATGGATCTTGGGGTACTTCTTGAGTCTCCCCAGGGAAGTCAGTCCTCGTCTCGAGTGGGGGCATGCACGGGCGCTTTCCTCCCGAGCTGTAGCAGCAGTTTCACGCTTCCCTTCCTGTGGATCAAGGGATCTGTGACTTTCGCTCGAGGCTTTCCCATGAGTCTTTCCCACGAGGCTTTCCCACAGGGCTGTCCCACGTGCCACCGTGGTGTGAGTCGATCCTCGGCTTGAAAGTCGAGGCAGTGCAGGGAAAACAGGTTTCCCTGGAATAGACTGAGACATCTGGGGGACTGTGGGAATGGTGGCACGACCCTGGAGTTCCTCTCGCATTTCCTGTGGAGAGCGCCTCCTCTTGAGATGCGACGGGAACGCCGGGAATTCTTTCCCGAACACGCAGGGAAAGTATCCCTCCTCTCGAGCTATGAGATGGAAACGGGGCTCCTCTGGATGTGGGCAGGACTCTCGTGCTTCCTCTCGAGTGGTGCCGGGCATGTCGGGGAACTTCTTAAGTTGCAGCAAAAGTGTGAAGGACCCTTTGGGAGTTCCAGGTGTTAGATGTGATTAGCCTCGAGACGCCTCAGCGGAAATGGGCCTCATCTCGCCTGGAGGGGAGAACCTCCTAGATTTTCTCGAGTTGTGGCAGGTGCTCTCGACTTACGACGGGAACCTCAGGGACCCGCTCTGGTGGCCTCAGGAAAGGCCAGTCCCCATGGGAGTTGCTCGGGGCTTCTCGGGATTCCTCTCCCGTGGATGCCGGGGCCTAAGACCTTGTGTGGAGTCGGTGCCAGAACCTGAGGATTCCTCTCCAGTGCTGACATGGATCTTGGGGTACTTCTGGAGTCTCCTCAGGGGAGTCAGGCCCCGTCTCGTGTGGGGGCATGCACCTGCGCTTTCCCCCTGAGCTGTAGCTCCAGTGTCGCGCTTCCCTTCGCGTGGATCAAGGGATCTGTGTCTTTCCCTCGAGGCATTCCCACGAAGCTTTCCCACGAGGCTTTCCCTCAGGGCTGTCCCAAGTGACAGCGTGGTGTGAGTCGATCCTCGGCTTGAATGTCGAGGCAGTGCAGGGAAAACAGGTTTCCCGGGAATGGACTGAGACATCTGGGGACCTTGGGAATGTGGCACGACCCTGGTTTTCCTCTCGCCTTTCCTGTGGGAGCGCCTCCTCTTGAGATGTGACTGGAACGCCGGGAATTCTTTGCCGACCACGCAGGGAAAGAATCCCTCCTCTCGAGCTAGGAGGCGGAAATGGGGCTCTTCTGGATGTGGGCGGGACTCTCGTGCTTCCTCTCGAGTGGAGACGGGTATGTCGGGCAACTTCTTGAGTTGCAGAAAGGTTGTGAAGGACCCTTTGGAAGTTCGAGAGGTTATGTCTGATTAGCCTCGAGACGCCTCAGCACAAATGGGCCTCATCTCGCCTGGAGAGGAGAAACTCCTGGATGTTCTCGAGATGCGGCAGGTACTGTCGACTTACGACGGCGACCTCTGGGACCCGCTCTGGTGGCCTCAGGAAAGGCCAGTCCCCATGCGAGTTGTTCGGGTCCACTCAGGATTCCTCTCCCATCGATGCCCGGTCCTAAGATCTTGTGTGGAGTCGGTGCCGGAACCTGAGGATTCCTCTCCAGTGCTGACATGGATCTTGGGGTACTTCTGGAGTCTCCCCCAGGGAGTCAGTCCTCGTCTCGATGGGGGCATGCACGGGCCTTTCCTCCGAGCTGTAGCAGCAGTGTCACGCTTCCCTTCCTGTGGATCAAGGGATCTGTGACTTTCGCTCGAGGCTTTCCGAGTTTTCACGAGGCTTTCCCACAGGGCTGTCCCACGTGCCCACCGTGGTGTGAGTCGATCCTCGGCTTGAAAGTCGAGGCTGTGCAGGGAAAACAGGTTTCCTGGAATAGACTGAGACATCTGGGGGACTCTGGGAATGGTGGCACGACCCTGGAGTTCCTCTCGCATTTCTGTGGAGAGCGCCTCCTCTTGAGATGCGACGGGAACCGGGGAATTCTTTCCCGAACACGCAGGGAAAGGATCCCTCCTCTCGAGCTATGAGATGGAAAGGGCTCCTCTAATGTGGGCGGACTCTCGTGCTTCTCTCGGTGGCGGTATGTCGGGAACTTCTTAAGTTGCAGCAAATGTGAAGGACCCTTTGGGAGTTCCAGAATGTGATTAGGTGTGAGAGGAGACGCCTCAGCGGAAATGGGCCTCATCTCGCCTGGAGGGGAGAACCTCCTGGATTTTCTCGAGTTGTGGCAGGTGCTCTCGACTTACGACGGGGACCTCAGGGACCCGCTCTGGTGGCCTCAGAAAGTCCCCATGAGTTGCTGGGGGCGGGATTCCTCTCCCGTGGATGCCGGGGCCTAATTGTGTGGAGTCGGTGCCGAACCTGAGGATTCCTCTCCAGTGCTGACATGGATCTTGGGGTACTTCTGGAGTCCCCAGGGGAGTCAGTCGGAGTGTGGCAGCTGGCCAGTCGCGTGTCCCCCCTTTATCAAGGGATCTGTGGCTTCCTCGAGTTTCCCACGAGGCTTTCCCCACCAGGCTTTGCAGAGGCTCGCTTGAAAAGTGCAGGAAAACTGGTTTCCCTGGAATGGACTGGACATCTGGGGGACTCAATGGTGGCACGACCTGGACCTCTCGCCTT
>NW_017195027.1:0-9089 GCF_001704415.2 Capra hircus
AATATGCTGTCTAGTTTGGTCATCACTTTTCTTCCAAGTCATAAATATGTTTTAAAGTTCATGGAGGCAGCCATCACCTGCAGTGATTTCCAAGCCCCCAAAATAGTCTGCTGCTGTTTCCAATGTTTTCCCATCTATTTGCCATGAAGTGATGAGACTGGATGCAATGATTTTAGTTTTCTGAATGCTGAGCTTTAAGCTAACTTTTTCACTCTCCTCTTTCACTTTCATCAGGAGACTCTTTAGTTCTTATACACTTTCTGCCATAAGGGTGGTGTCATCTGCATATCTGAGATTCTTGATATTTCTCCCAGCAATCTGGATTCAAGCGTGTGCTCCTCCAGCCCAGTGTTTCTCATGATGTACTCTGCGTATAAGTTAAAATAGCAGGGTGACAATATACAGCCTTGAGATATTCCTTTTCCTATTTAGAACCAGTCTGTTGTTCCATGTCCAGTTCGAACTGTTTCTTCCCTGACCTGCATACAGGTTTCTCAAGAGACAGGTCAGGTGGTCTGGTATTCCCATCTCTTTCAGAATTTTTCCCAGTTTATTGTGATCCACACAGTCAAAGGCTTTGGCATAGTCAATAAAGCAGAAATAGATGTCTTTTTTTCTGGAACTCTCTTGCTTTTTCAATGATCCAGTGGATGTTGGCAGTTTGATCTCTGGTTTCTCTGCATGTTTTAAATCCCTCTTGAACATTTGGAAGTTCACAGTTCATGTGAACTTGGAGAATTTTGAGCATTACTTTACTAGTGTGTGAGATGAGTGCAATTGTGCAGCAGCTTGAATATTCTTTGTCATTGCCTTTCTTTGGGATTGGAATGAAAACTGACCTAATGACTAGATGTTTTCAATTGCATATGCTGAAAGAACTGGCTGTGCAGTTTGAAGAAAAAAAATCATTTTAACCCATTTTCTCTGAAGTGCAAGGCATATCATGGCCATCCCTGAATCATAAAGTCACCTTTTCTTTATGTAGTCATAGTTTCATGCCTAAATTATAGGCCAACTCGTGCTCAAATGGACTCTGATGTCAGGGGCAGATCAACTAATAAAAAAGCTTGGATTGTCCCTCTGGAGGAAAGTGAGATCTTGGTCCCACGAGAAGAATCTGAAGGGTTAAGGGAACTTGCAAGAGTGGGGAAAGCTTAGTCCATCCTACATGTACCAAAATCTTAAATAAGGCTTATTTACTTTACCGGAAGTAAAAAAACAGATGATGAAAACAATTATAAATCAAGGAAAGGTAAAGAAACTCATACTCTGTTATCAAAAATTACATTCTAAGAAAACTTTGTTCTCTTAACCTAGAGAGGAGACTAAATTCCATCTGGTACCAGCTTACCAGAAGACAAACAAACAAACAAACAAATTATCAGTAAGCTTAAAAAAATGTATATTCCCATATATCTTGAAGTAGCAGTATTTCTGCAAAGGCATCCGTGTGAAACCATAGAGGACATGGTTAAAACCTGATTAAATAGAAATTGACAATGTAATCTGGTCACTGCTGCGACTTGAAATGCTTTAATATGATAACTGGAATTATAACTGACAGCATTTGACCAGGACATATCAGATTTTCACGGATGTCAGATAATTTCTAGGATATCTATATTAGGAACTGAAGGAATCTTTGAACCTAGGAAAGAAAACAACAGTCTCAAAGGCCCTTGCTGAATCATCTATCAGCAAGGAATGTCTTTGCAAGGATCGCAAAGTGAAGGGAAAATACACCGACCTGCCTCTGCAACTTCGGTCCTCTGAGCAGATCTGGAGGTCTCCCTTTGTATAAGCTAACCTGTTCCTTCCAAATAGAGGTTTGCAACACAAAACAAGTGGCCGCCTATTCTTCCCCGAAGGAGGCTCTCTTTCCCCACATCCTGCGAACTCCCTTTCCCAGCCTCCTGGAAAAGCGCTTCTTGCAGTTCCTTTCAGAAAATCCTATGGACAGAGAAGCCTGGTAGGCTGCAGTCCGTGGGGTCGCTGAGGGTCGGACACGACTGAGCGACTGCACTTTCATTTTCACTTTCATGCATTGGAGAAGGCAATGGCAACCCACTTACTGTTCTTGCCTGGAGAATCCCAGGGACGGGGGAGCCTAGTGGGCTACCGTCTATGGCGTCGCACAGAGTTGAACACGACTGAAGCAACTTAACAGCAGCAGCAGCAGCAGTTCCTTTCTTAGGGGCAGTTATCCCTGAGATTGGGACCTGGAAAGGCAGAGCCACCTCCACACACACGTCTTTTTTGTCCCCTTTCCTCTGGAGGAGAGCTCTAGTGAGCCTAGGTCTGTCAGGAAAATTCTTGGCTTTGACGGGATCCCACCCGGTGTGTGAACCTGCATACCCGACCTAGGGCCACAGGGCACCTGTTTTGCTCGAGTGGGTCCTGGAGGGGTGCAGCATAGCAAGAGCTTAAAAATCCATCCAATTTGTCTTTTTTTTTTTTTTTTTACCTCAGAGAGAACGAGTTTGCTCCACCTCCACCCTTTGGCAGTGTGGAGGGAAGAGGGCACCACCCTCTCCCAAAGGGGACATAGGGCCTACCAGGAGAGAAAGGCCCCTTGAGGAGCTGAGCCCAGGTAGGCAGCCAGTGATGTCAAGCACACTCCCGCTGCTTGCTTCTACATGGGCACTCCCCACGATCTGCTAGGAATGTCTTTGCAAGGATCTCAAAGGGAAGGGAAGATACATGGCCCTGTCTCTGGAACTTCAGTCCTCTGAGCAGATCTGGAGGTCTTGAGTTGTATAAGCAAACCTGTTCCTTCCAAATAGAGGCTTGCAAACACACCCCCGGTGGTTGCCTCTTCTTCCCTGAAGAAGTCTTTCTTTCCCCACATGCTGCGAACTCCCTGTCGCAACCTCCAAGAATAGCGCTTCTTGCCATTCCTTTCTTAGAGGCAGTTATCTCTGAGCTTGGGGCCGTAGGGAGTAGCCCCACACTCACAGGGAAAGGCAAAGACTCCTCCATACATCTCCTCTATCCCTTTGCTCTGGAGGAGAGCTCTAGTGAGCCTAGGTCTTTCAGGAAAATTCTTGGCTTGGACAGGATCTCACCCCTGTTTGTGAACCTGCATACCCAACCAGGGGCCACAGAGCACCTGTTTCAGTAAAGTGGGCCCTGAAAGGGTGCAGCCTAGCAAGAGCTTGAAAATCCATTCAATTGCTGTTTTTGTACCTCTGACAGAGCGAGCTTGGCTCCACCCTTTGGCAGTGAGGAGAAAAGAGGCATGACACCCTCCCCAAGGGGACATGGGGCCTACTTCGAGAGGAAGCTGCAACTCGAGAAAATCCAGGAGGTTCTCCCCTCCAGGCGAGATGAGGCCCATTTCCGCTGAGGCGTCTCGAGGCTAATCACAACTAACCTCTGGAACTTCGAAAGGGGTCCTTCACACCCTTGCTGCAAGTCAAGAAGTTCTCGGGACATACCCATCTCCACTCGAGAGGAAGGACGAGGGTCCCACCCACATCCAGAGGAGCCCCGTTTCCGCCTCGTAGCTCGAGAAGAGGGATCCTTTCCCTTCATCATCGGGAAAGAATTCCCGGGCTTCCCGTCACATCTCAAGAGGAGGCACTCTCCACAGGAAAGGCGAGAGGAACTCCAGGGCCTTGCCAGCATTCCAAGAGTCCCCCAGATGTCTCCGTCCATTCCAGAAGAACCTGCTTTCCCTTCACTGCCTCGACGTTCACGCCGAGGATAGACTCACACCACCGTGACATGTGGGACAGCCCTGTTCGAAAGCCTCGTGGGAAAGCCTCGATGCAAAGCGACTGATCCCTTGAACCACATGTCGGCAAGCGTGACACTGCTGCTACAGCTTGTGAGGAAATCGCAGGTGCATGCCCCACACGAGATGAGAACTGACTCCCCTGGTGAGACTCCAGAAGTATGGAAAGATTCATGTCAGCACTGGAGAGGCATCCTCAGGGTATGGCCCCCGACTCCACACAAGGTCTTAGGCACCGGCATCGATGGGAGAGGAATCCCTATAGGCCCCATGGTAATTCGCATGGGGACTGGCCTTTCCTGAGGCCACCAGAGCGAGTCCCTGAGGTCCCCGTCGTAACTCGAGAGCACCTACCACAACTCGGTAAAATCCAGGAGGTCCTCCCCTCCAGGCGAGATGAGGCCCATTTCCGATGAGGTGTCTCGAGGCCTAATCACACCTAACCTCTGGAACTTCCAAAGGGTCCTTCACACCCTTGCTGCAACTCAAGAAGTTCCCCGACAAACCCGTCTTCACTCGAGGAGGAAGCACGGGGGTCCCGCCCACATCCAGAGGAGCCCCCATTTCCGCCTCGTAGTTCGAAATGAGGGATCCTTTCCCTGCTTCATCGGGAAAGGATTCCCGCCGTTCCCGCCGCATCTCAAGAGGAGGCGCTCTCAACAGGAAAGGCGAGAGGAACTCCAGGGTCGTGCCAACATTCCAAGAGTCCCCCAGATGTCTCAGTCCATTACAGGGAAACCTGTTTTCCCTGCACTGCCGTCGACATTCACGCGGAGGATTGACTCACATTACGGTGGCACGTGGGACACCCCTGGTTGGAAAGCCTCGTGGGAAAGCCTCGAGGGAAAGCCACAGATCCTTTGATCCATGCGAATGGAAGCGTTACACTGCTGCTACCTCTCGGAAGGAAAGCGCACGTGCATGACCCCACTCGAGCCGAGGACTGACTCCCCAGGGCAGACTCCAGAAGTACCCCTAGATGCATGTCAGCCCTGGAGAGGAATCCTCAGGTTCTGAACACAACTCCACAAAAGGTCTTAGGCCCTGGCATCGACGGGAGAGGAATCCTGAGAGGACCCCTAGCAACTCGCATGGCGACTGGCCTTTCTTGAGGCAACCAGAGCGGGTCCCTGAGGTCCCTGTCGTAACTCGATAGCACCTGCCACAACTCGAGAAATCCAGGAGGTTCTCCCCTTCAGGCGAGATGAGGCCCATTTCCGCTGAGGCGTCTTGAGGCTAAACACACCTAACCTCTGGAACTTCCAAAGGGTCCTTCCCACACTTGCTGCAACTCAAGAAGTTCCCCGACATACCCGTCTCCACTCGAGAGGAAGCACGAGAGTCCCGCCCACATCCAGAGGAGCCTGGCTTCCACCTCGTAGCTCTAGATGACGGATTCTTTTCCCAGCTTCGTCTGGAAAGAATTCCCGGCTTTCCCGTCGCAAGTCAAGAGGAGGCGCTCTCAACAGGAAAAGCGAGAGAAACCCCAGTGTCGTGCCACAATTCCAAGGGACCCCCAGATGTCAGTCCATTCCAGAGGAACTTGCTTTCCCTGCACTGCCTCTACTTTCACGCCGAGGATCACTACACCATGGAACGTGGGTCAGCCCTGTGGGAAAGCCTCGTCGGAAAGCCTCGAGGGAAAGCCACAGATTCCTTGATCCACGCGACGGGAAGTGTGACACTGCTGCTACAGTTCCTGAGGAGAGCTCACGTGCATGCCCCCACATGTGCTGAGCACAGACTCCCCAGGGGAAACTCCAGAAGTAAGCCAAGATCCATGTCAGCACTGAAGAGGAATCCTCAGGTTCCGGCACCGATCCACAAAAGGTCTTAGGCCCCGACATCGACCGGAGAGGAATCCCGAAAGGCGCCCTTGCAACTCCCATGGGCACTGGTCTTTCCTGACCACCAGAGCCGGTCCCTGAGGTCCCTGTCGTAACTCGAGAGACCCTGCCCAACTCTAGAAAATCCAGGAGGTTCTCCCTCCAGGCGAGATAAGGCCCATTTCCTCTGAGGCGTCTGGAGGCTCATCACACCTAAATTCTGGAAATTCAAAAGGGTCCTTGCTGCAACTCAAGAAGTTCCCCCGACATACCCGTCTCCACTCGAGAGGAAGCACGAGGGTCCCGCCCACATCCAGAGGAGACGCCGTTTTGGTATCGAAGCTCCAGATGAGGGATCCTTTCCCTGCTTGGTCAGGAAATAATACACGCCATTCCACTCGCATTTCAAGGGGAAGCGCTCTCCACAGGAAAGGCGAGAGGAACTCCCAGGGTCGAGCCACCATTCACAGAGTCACCCAGATGTCTCAGTCCATTCCAGAGGAAACTGTTTTCCCTGCACTGCTTCGAATTTCACGGCGAGGATCGACTCAAACCACGGTGGCACGTGGGATAGCCCTGTGGGAAAGCCTCGCGGGAAATCCTCTTGGGAAAGCCTAGAGGGAAAGCCAGGGATCCCTTGATCCACGCGAAGGGAAGCGTGACACTGCTGCTACAGCTCGGGAGGAAAGCCACGTGTGTGCCCACTCGAGAAGAGGACTGACTCCCCTGGGGACACTGCAGAAGTACCCCAAGATCCATGTCAGCACTGGAGAGGAATCCTCAGGTTCCGGCACTGACTCCACACAAGGTCTTAGGCCCCGGCATCGATGGGAGAGAAATCCTGAGAGGGCCCTTGAGCAACTCGCATGGGACCTGGCCTTTCCTGAGGCCACCAGAGGGGGTCCCTGATGTCCCCGTCGTGAGTCGAGAGAACCTGCCGCAGCTCGAGAAAATCCAGGAGGTTCTTCCCTCCAGGCGAGATGAGGCCCATTTCCGCTGAGGCGTTTCGAGTCTAATCACACCTAACCTCTGGAACTTCCAAAGGGTAATTCACACCCTTGCTGCAACTCAAGAAGTTCCCCGACATACCCGTCTCCACTCGAGAGGAAGCAAGACCGACCGCCCACATCCAGAGAGCCCAGTTTCCCCCTCCTAGCTCGAGACGGCGGATCCTTTCAGACGTGGTCGGAAAGAATTCCCGGGTGTTCCCGTCGCATCTCAAGAGGAGGCGCTCTCCACAGGAAAGACGAGAGGAACTGCAGGGTCGTGCCACCATTCCCACAGTCCCCCAGATGTCTCAGTCCTTTCCAGGGAAACCTGTTTTCCCTGCACTGCCACGATTTTCAAGCCGAGGTCGACTCTCACCATGGTTCCACGTGGGACAGCCCTGTGGGAAAGCCTCGTGGGAAAGCCTAGAGGGACAGCCACAGATCTTTTGATCCACGTGAAGGGACGCGTGACACTGCTGCTAGAGCTCGGGAGGAAAGCGCACGTGCATGCTCCCACTCGCGACAAGGACTGACTCCCCTGGGGAGACTCCAGAAGTACCCCAAGATCCATGTCAGCACTGGAGAGGAATCCTCAGGTTCCGGCACCGACTCCACACAAGGTCTTAGGCCCAGCAACGACGGGAGAGGAATCCCTAGAGGCCCCGAGGAATTCTCATGGGGACTGGCCTTCCCTGAGGCCACCAGAGCAGGTCCCTGAGGTCCCCGTGGTAAGTCGAGACCCCCTGCCGTAACTCGAGAAAATCCAGGAGGTTCTCCCCCTCCAGGCTAGATGAGGCCCATTTCCGCTGAGGCGTCTCGAGGCTAATCACACACCTAACCTCTGGAACTTCCAAAGGGTCCTTCACACCCTTGCTGCAACTCAAGAAGTTCCCCTACATACCCGTCTCCACTCGAGAGGAAGCACGCGAGTCCCGCCCACATCGCGAGGAGCCGCGTTTCCGCCTCCTAGCTCGAGAGGAGGGATCCTTCCCCTGCGTGGTCGGGAAAGAATTCCCGGCGTTCCTGTCGCATCTCAAGAGGAGGCGCTCTCCACAGGAAAGGCCAGAGGAACTCCAGGGTCGTGCCACCATTCCCAGAGTTCCCCAGATGTCTCAGTCCATTCCAGGGAAACTGTTTTCCCTGCACTGCCTCGACTTTCAAGCTGAGCATGGACTCACACCACGGTGGCACGTGGACAGCCCTGTGGGAAAGCCTCGTGAAAAGCCTCGTGGAAAGCCTCGAGGCATAGCCACAGATCCCTTGATCCAAGCGAAGGGAATCATGACACTGCTCCTAGAGCTCGGGAGGAAAGCGCACGTGCATGCCCCTATTCAAGACGAGAACTGACTCCCCTGGGGAGACTCCAGAAGTACCCCAAGATCCATGTCAGCACTGGAGAGGAATCCTCAGGTTTCAGGACAGACTCCACACAAGGTAGTAGGCCCGGCATCGACGGAGCGGAATCCCGAGAGGCCACCGAGCAACTCGAATGGGGACTGGCCTTTCCTGAGGCCACCAGAGCGGGTCCCTGAGGTCCCCGTCGTAGATCGAGAGCACCTGCCGCAACTCGAGAAAATCCAGGAGGTTCTCCCCTCCAGGCGAGATGAGGCCCATTTCCGCTGAGGTGTCTCGAGCCTAATCACACCTAACCTCTGGAAATTCCAAAGGGTCCTTCACACCCTTGCTGCAACTCAAGAAGTTCCCGACATACCCGTCTCCACTTGAGAGGAAGCACGATAGTCCCGCCCACATCCAGAGGACCCCCGTTTCGGCATCCTACCTCGAGAGTAGGGATCCTTTCACTGCGTGGTCGGGAAAGAATTCCCGGCGTTCCCGTCGCATCTCAAGAGGAGGCGCTCTCCACAGGAAAGGCGAGAGGAAATCCAGGGTCGTGCCACCATTGCCAGGGTCCCCCAGATGTCTCAGTCCATTCCAGGGAAACCTGTTTTCCCTGCACTGCCTCGACTTTCAAGCCGAGGATGGACTCACACCACGGTGGCACGTGGGACAGCCCTGTGGGAAAGCCTCGTGGGAAAGCCTCGTGGTAAAGCGTGGGAAAGCCTCAAGGGAAAGCCACAGATCCCTGGATCCACGCGAAGGAAGCGTGACACTGCTGCTACATCGGGAGGAAAGCGCACATGCATGCCCCCACTCGAGACGAGGACTGACTCCCCTGGGGAGACCACAGAAGTACCCAAGATCCATGTCAGCACTGGAGAGGAAACCTCAGGTTCCAGCACCGACTCCACACAAGGTCTAAGGCCCCGGCATCGCCGGAAGAGAAATCCCGATAGGCCTCCGAGCAACTCGCATGGGACTGGCCTTTCCTGAGGCCACCAGAGCGGGCACCTGAGGTCCCCGTCGTAAGTCGAGAGCACCTGCCGCAACTCGAGAAAATCCAGGAGGTTCTTCCCTCCAGGCGAGATGAGGCCCATTTCCGCTGAGGCGTCTCGAGGCTAACCACACCTAACCGCTGGAACTTCCAAAGGGTCCTTCACACCCTTGTTGCAACTCAGGAAAGTTCCCCGACATACCCGT
>NW_017195028.1:0-9088 GCF_001704415.2 Capra hircus
AACAACAACGGAAGGAGCGAATTGCCACAGATTCATGTTAGCAGATTTGCCACTATAGTAACGGGTGGATTATCACATGCAGATTGGAAGCATTATCTAAGGTAAAATCAGATAGTGTGTAACTAAGATTTAATGAAATAAAAAAGAATATTATTTTTTTTCCTTCCCTTTTATCCTAAAGAACATTGGATAATTCATCGAAATGCTCAGTATTCAGTTGACTCAATGACGAAACACAATTCCTCGCCGACACGAAAAGCCTTATAAGTTTCTTTTGTTTGCCTGCCGACCAAATCGAAAAGAGGGAAATACCAAACCACGCTCAACCTACCTCTTAAAACTGGATAAGTCAGGAACAACAGTTATACCAACACATGGAAAACATACGTTCATAAAAGAAAAGAGTATTCATGATCGCTATAATTCACCGTTTGTTCGTTAATTAAAACATAGCTTATCATACAGATCATCATGAAACATCTCGCGGTATGGACAATAACATGAACTGGAATCAATATTGCCATAAAAATTCAAATAAACTACGATAGTGCAATACAATATATATTTGAATCCACCATTAGAGCGCAGAACGCATGAAAGGTCGAAAGTAATGTCGTGGAATCTTTCATGATTTTCAGGCAAGGTTGAAGATCCCTTTTAAGTTCGAGAACGTTAATTGATTAGCCCGAGCCGACCCCTCACTGGAAGGGCCTTCATCTGCGCACTGGAAGAGTACCCCCTGACTTTGTCAGTCGCATTTCTCGATCTTAACGACGGGGTGACCTTCAGGACCATCCTTGCCCAGAATAGGCCAGTCCCAATGCGACGTTGCTTCATTTTCGTCCGGATTTTCCTCTCCTCGTCATGCCGGCCTATAACTTGTTGATTCATGCGTTAACCTGGGGACATGGTTTGTTTGTGTCCTCTTCAGCTGACATGATATCTGGGTTATTTCTGAGTCCTCCCAGGGATTCAGTTTCCTTGGCCGATGGGGTCATTTGCCACTGCCCGTTCCTCCCTGTAGCCTATCACATTCCTCATGCTTCCCTTCGCTGATCAAATTATCTGTGCTTTTCCCATCGAGCTTTCCAAAAGAGGCTTCCACTAGCTCCCACAGCTGTCCCACGTTCTCACCCGGATCATTCCTCATTCTAGTCGAGGCCAGTTGTCATGGAAAAACTAGTATCCTGCTCTCTTGCTTAAGACTTTGACGATATCTGACCTTGGAATTGTTGCACTACCGGTGGGGGACTTGTCCTGCTTTGCAGTCTTTCTCTGGTGAATAAGCCGCTTGGTCCTCTGAGCTATCCGACTGGAACTCCTGGAATTTCTGATCTGACCCGACCTACCATTGGAAATAATAATTCGCCCTCGTTTCTGTCTTTTTTGGTCTTGAGCCTATGAGATACGAAACGGGCCTTTCTCTTCTGTTTCATGTGGCGGTTGATTCTCCGATGCGTTCCTTCATGTGAGTCCGAGTTTTGTGTCAGGTAAGCTGTTAGTTTGCAGTCAACGGGAAGACCCTTGGCAAGTTCCAGAAGTGCTTTTTTTTTATTTCTTTTTTGGTTAAGTGTATATAGCCCTCATAACCACAGAAAGCTAAAATGGCCCTGCATCCTCAGATCGGATGGAGAACTCATACGTATTATCATCTGGATTGGGCATCTCTCGACTTATGACTGGACCCCCTGGACCCGCTCTGGGTCCCAGGAAAGCCATCCCCATGGCGATTTGCTTCGGGGGGCCTCGAGCATTCCTACTCCTCCCATCGATTGCCCAGGCCTAAACCTTGTTGGAACTGTGCCCAACCGAACCTGAGATCCCTTCTCCATGCTACCATTGATCTTGGGTACTCTCTGGTAGTCTCCCCAGGGCGATTCAAGGCCATCGTCATCGGTGGGGCAAATGCACCTCGCTTCCCCCCGAACTGTAGCTCATGCGGCTCCCTTTCGCCGTGATCAAGGACGGCCTATTCCCTCATAGCTTTCCCCACGAGGCTTTCCCACAGGCTTGTCCCCAACGTCCATCCTTTGGTGTCCATCTATCCCTCGCTGCAACGATCGAGGTCATGCAGGGAAGTAGGTTTTCTTCCTGAAATACTGAACATCTGTTGGGACTGGGGTGGAGTGGTTGCACGAACCCTGTGAGTCTTCCTATCGCGCTGTCCTGGAGAGCGCTCTCCTCTTGTAGAGCGAAAGGGTTAACGCCGGAATCTTTTCCCATCACGCAGTGGACAGGAACCTTTCTCTCAGCAAGTAGTAGAAACGGGGCGCCTTTCGGACTGATGGCAGAAACCTCGTTGCATTCTCCGAAGTGAGATCGGTATGTCGGTTTAATCTTCGCTTGAGTTCAAGCAAGGTTCAGGGTTGAAGACCCTTCAGGAATTCCAGCAGGTTAGGTGGATTAGCACCTCGAGACCCTCAGCAGAAAATGTCCTACATTGTTCTACTGAAGGAGAACCTCCTGGATTTCTCGTAGTGCTGGCAGCGTCTCTCCGACTTACTGACGGACCTCTATGGACCTTCCTTTTGTGCCTCAGGAATAGCCATGTCCTCATTTTGCCGATTTGCGCGGGCCTCTTCGGATTCCTCTAACTTGATGCCGTGCGCATAATACCTTGTGAGTCGGTTTCGGAAACGAGGATCCTCTCCAGTGCCTGACTAGATCTGGTTCTTCGTGATCCTCCCCAGGGAAGCAGTCCTCTGTTCTCATGAGAGGGGCTTCATCGTTTGCTTCCTCTGCCACTCAGCAAGCAAGTTCACCACGCCTCACGTGAACAATGACCAGGCTTTTCCCCTCGAGGCTTTCCACGAAGCACTTCCCTTAACGAATCTTTCCCACAGGGCTGTCCGCACATTATCCTCCGTGGATAGTCGATCATTTTGTCTGAAAGCGAGGCATGCAGGAAAACTAGATTACCCTTAATGACTGAATCATATTGGGACTCTGAATGGGCAACGACCATGATTCCTCTCCGCTCTTTCCTGGTGGAGAGCGCCTCCTTCATTCAGAAGCGACGAATTTGCCAAGACTGTCTTTTCCCGACCACGCAGAAACAGGCGAAAGGATTCCCTCCTCTCGAGCTAGGAGGCGGAAACGGGGCTCCTCTGGATGTGGGCGGGGACTCTCTGCTTCCTCTCGAGTGGAGACGGGTATGTCGGGGAACTTCTTGAGTTGCAGAAAGGGTGTGAAGGACCCTTTGAAAGTTCCAGAGGTTAGGTGTGATTAGCCTCGATAGGCCTCAGCGGAAACGGGCCCTCATCTCTGGAGGGGAGAACCTCCTGGATTTTCTCGAGTTTCAGCAGGTGCTCTCGACTTTCGACGGGGACCTCAGGGACCCGCTCTGGTGGCCTCAGGAAAGGCCAGTCCCCATGCGAGTTGCTCGGGGGCCTCTCGGATTCCTCTCCCTTCGATGCCGGGCCTAAGACCTTGTGTGCAGTCGGTGCCAGAACCTGAGGATTCCTCTGCAGTGATGACATGGATCTTGGGGTACTTCTGGAGTCTCCCCAGGGGAGCCAGTCCTCGTCTCGAGTGGGGGCATGCACGTGCGCTTTCACCCGAGCTGTAGCAGCAGTATCACGCTTCCCGTAGCGTGGATCAAGGGATCTGTGTCTTTCCATCTAGGCTTTCCCACGAAGCTTTCCCACGAGGCTTTCCCACAGTGCTGTCCCACGTGCCACCTTGGTGTGTGTCGATCCTCGGCTTGAAAGTCGAGGCAGTGCTGGGGAAAACAGATTTCCCTTTAATGGACTGAGTCATCAGTGGAACTCTGGCAATGGTGGCACGACCCTGGAGTTCCTCTCGCCTTTCCTGTGGAGAGCGCCTCGTCTTGGGATGCGACGGGAATGACGGAAATTCTTTTCCGACCTCGCAGGGACAGGATCCCTCCTCTTGAGCTATGAGGCGCAAACGGGGGGCACCTCTGGATATGGCGGGACTCTAGTTTTCTCTCGAGTGGAGACGGGTATGTCGGGGAAATTCTTGAGGTGCAGCAAGGGTGTGAAGGACCCTTTGGAATTTCCAGATGATAGGTGTGATTTGCCTCGAGATGCCTGAGCGGAAATGGGGCCTCACCTCGCCTGGAGGGGAAAACCTCCTGGATTTTCTCGAGTTGCGGCAGGCGCTCTCGACTTACGACGGGGACCTCAGGGACCCGCTCTGTGGCCTCAGAAAGCCAGTCCACATGCGAGTTGCTTTGGGCCTCTCAGGATTCCTCTCTCGTCGATGCCAGGGCCTAAGATCTTGTATGGAGTCGGTGCCGGAACCTGAGCATTCCTCTCCAGTGCAGACATGGATCCTGGGGGTACTTCTGCAGTCTCCCCAGGGGGAGTCAGTCCTCGTCTCGAGCGGGCGGGGCATGCACGTCGCTTTCCTCCTGAGCTGTAGCAGCAGTGTCACGCTTCCCTATGCTTGGATCAAGGGATCTGTGGCCTTTCCCTCGAGGCTTTCCCACGAGGCTTTCCCACAGGACTGTCCCACGTGCCACCGTGGGTGTGAGTCGATCCTCGGCTTGAACGTCGAGGCAGTGCAGGGAAAACAGGTTTCCCTGGAATGGACTGAGACATCTGGCGGACTCTGGGAACTGTGGCAAGACCCTGGAGTTTCTCTCGCCTTTCTTGTGGAGAGCGCCTCCTCTCGAGATGCGACGGGAACGCCGGGAATACTTGACCGAACACGCAGGGAAAGGATCCCTCCTCTCGAGCTAGGAGTCGGACACGGGGCTCCTCTGGATGTGGCGGTACTCTCGTGCTTCCTCTCAGTGGAGACGGGAGTGTCGGGGAACTTTTTGAGTTGCAGCAAGTGTTGTGAAGGACCATTTGGAAGTTCCAGAGGTTAGGTGTGATTTGCCTCGAGACGCCTCAGCGTAATGGGCCTCATCTCGCCTGGAGGGGAGAACCTCCTGGATTTTCTCGAATTGCGGCAGGTGCTCTCGAGTTATGACGAGGACCTGAGGGATACGCTCTAGTGGCCTCAGGAAAGGCTAGACCCCATGCGAGTTGCTCAGGGGCCTCTCGGGATTCCTCTCCCGTCGATGCCGGGGCCAAAGACCTTGTGGGGAGTCGGTGCCGGAACCTGAGGATTCCTCTCCAGTGCTGACATGGATCTTGGGGTACTTCTGGAGTCTACTCAGGGGAGTCAGTCCTCGTCTCCCGATGGGGGCATGCACGTGCGCTTTCCGTCCCGAGCTGTAGCAGCAGTGTCACGCTTCCATAGGGGTGGGTCAAGGGATCTGTGGCTTCAACTTGAGGCTTTCCCACGAGAATTTCCCACGAGGCTTTCCACAGGGCTGTCCCACGATGCCACTGTGGTGTGAGTCGATCCTCGGCTTGAACGTCGAGGCAGTGCAGAGAAAAACAGGTTTCCCTGGAATGGACTGAGATATCTGGGGGACTCTGGGAATGGTGGCACGACCCTGGAGTTCCTCTCGCCTTTCCTGTGTAGAGCGCCTCCTCTTGAGATGGGACGGGAACGCCGGGAATTCTTTCCCGACCACGCAGGGAAAGGATCCCTCCTCTCGAACTAGGGGGCGGAAACGGGGCTCCTCTGGATGTGGGCGGGACTCTCGTGCTTCCTCTCGAGTGGAGACGGGTATGTCGGGGAATTTCTTGAGTTGCAGCAAGGGTGTGAAGGACCCTTTGGAAGTTCGAGACGTTAGATGTGATTAGCCTCGAGACGCCTCAGCGGAAATGGGCCTCATCTCGCCTGGAGGGGAGAACCTCCTGGACTTTGTCGAGTTGCGGCAGGTGCTCTCGACTTACGACGGGGACCTCAGGGACCCGCTCTGGTGGCCTCAGGAAAGGCCAGTCCCCATGCGAGTTGCTCATGCGCCTCTCGGGATTCCTCTCCCGTCGATGCCGGGGCCTAAGATCTTGTGTGGAGTCGGTGCCGGAACCTGAGCATTCCTCTTCAGTGCTGACATGGATCTTGGGGTATTTCCGGAGTCTTCCCAGGGGAGTCCAGTCCTCGTCTCGAGTGGGGTCATGCACGTGCCCTTTCCTCCCGAGCTGTAGCAGCAGTGTCCCGCTTCCCTTCGCGTGGATCAAGGGATCTGTGGGCTTTCCCTCGAGGCTTTCCAAGAGGCTTTCCCACGAGGCTTTCCCACAGGGCTGTCCCACGTGCCACCGTGCTGTGAGTCGATCCTCGGCTTGAAAGTCGAGGCAGTGCAGAGGGAAACAGGTTTCCCTGGAATGGACTGAGATATCTGGGGACTCTGGGAATGGTGGCACGACCCTGGAGTTCCTCTTGACTTTCCTGTGGAGAGCGCCTCCTCTTGAGATGCGACGGGAACGCCGGGAATTCTTTCCCGACCACGCAGGGAAAGAATCCCTCCTCTCGAGCTAGGAGACCGGAAACGGGGCCCCTCTGCATGTGGGCGGGACTCTCATGCTTCCTCTCAAGTGGAGCCGGGTTTGTCAGGGAACTGTTTGAGTTGCAGCAACGGTGTGAAGGACCCTTTGGAAGTTCCAGAGGTTAGGTGTGATTAGCCTCGAGACACGAAAGCGGAAATGGGCTCTCTCTCGACTGGAGGGGAGAACCTCCTGGATTTTCTCGAGTTGCGGCAGGTGCTCTCGACTTATGACGGGGACCCTGGGACCCGCTCTGGTGGCCTCAGGAAAGGCCAGTCCCCATGCGAGTTGCTCGGGGGCCTCTCGGGATTCCTCTCCCATCGATGCCAGGGCCTAAGACCTTGTGTGAAGACGGTGCCAGAACCTGAGGATTCCTCTCCAGTGCTGACATTGATCTTGGGGTACTTCTGGAGTCTCCCCAGGGGAGTCAGGCCTCGTCTCGTGGTGGGGGCATGCACCTGCGCTTTCCCCCCGAGCTGTAGCTGCAGTGTCGTGCTTCCCTTCGCGTGGATCAAGGGATCTGTGCCCTTCCCCTCGAGGCTTTCCCACGAGGCTTTCCCACAGGGCTGTCCCACGTGCCACCTTGGTGTCAGTCGATCCTCGGCTTGAACGTCGAGGCAGTGCAGGGAAAGTAGGTTTCCCTGGAATGGACTGAGACATCTGGGGGACTGTGGGAGTGGTGGCACGACCCTGGAGTTCCTCTCGCCTTTCCTGAGGAGAGCGCCTCCTCTTGAGATGCGAAAGGAACGCCGGAATTCTTTCCCATCACGCAGGGACAGGATCCTTTCTCTCGAGCAAGAGAGTAGGAAACGGGGCTCCTTTGGATGTGGGCAGAACTCTCTGCTTCCTCTCGAGTGGAGACGGGTATGTCGGGGAACTTCTTGAGTTGCAGCAAGGGTGTGAAGGACCCTTTGGAAGTTCCAGAGGTTAGGTGTGATTAGCCTCGAGACGCCTCAGCAGAAATGGGTCTCATGTCGACTGGAGGGGAGAACCTCCTGGATTTTCTCGAGTTGCGGCAAGTGCTCTCGACTTACGACGGGGACCTCAGGGACCCGCTCTTGTGGCCTCAGGAAAGGCCAGTCCCCATGCGAGTTGCTCAGGGGCCTCTCGGGATTCCTCTAGAGACGATGCCGGGGCCTAAGACCTTTTGGAGTCGGTGTCGAAACGGAGGATTCCTCTCCAGTGCTGACATGGATCTTGGGTACTTCTGGAGTCTCCCCAGGGGAGTCAGTCCTCGTCTCAAGAGGGGCATGCACGTGTGCTTTCCTCCCACTCTAGCAGCAGTTTCACACTTGCCTTCACGTGAATCAAGGATCAGGGGCTTCCCCGAGGCTTTCCCACGAGCCTTTCCCACGAGGCTTTCCCACAGGCTGTCCCACGTGCCTCCGTGGTGTGAGTCGATCCTCGGCTTGAAAGTCGAGGCAGTGCAGGGAAAACAGATTTCCCTGTAATGGACTGAGTCATATGGGGGACTCTGGGAATGGTGGCACGACCCTGGAGTTCCTCTCGCCTTTCCTGTGGAGAGCGCCTCCTCTTGAGATGCGACGGGAACGCCAGAATTCTTTTCCGACCACGCAGGGAAAGGATCCCTCCTCTCGAGCTAGGAGGCGGAAACGGGGCTCCTCTGGATGTGGGCGGGACTCTCCTGCTTCCTCTCGAGTGGAGACGGGTATGTCGGGGAACTTCTTGAGTTGCAGAAAGGGTGTGAAGGACCCTTTAAAAGTTCCAGAGGTTAGGTGTGATTAGCCTCGATAGGCCTCAGCGGAAACGGGCCTCATCTCTCCTGGAGGGGAGAACCTCCTGGATTTTCTCGAGTTTCAGCAGGTGCTCTCGACTTTCGACGGGGACCTCAGGGACCCGCTCTGGTGGCCTCAGGAAAGGCCAGTCCCCATGCGAGTTGCTCGGGGCCTCTCGGGATTCCTCTCCCTTCGATGCCGGGGCCTAAGACCTTGTGTGCAGTCGGTGCCAGAACCTGAGGATTCCTCTGCAGTGATGACATGGATCTTGGGGTACTTCTGGAGTCTCCCCAGGGGAGCCAGTCCTCGTCTCGAGTGGGGGCATGCACGTGCGCTTTCCACCCGAGCTGTAGCAGCAGTATCACGCTTCCGTAGCGTGGATCAAGGATCTGTGTCTTTCCATCTAGGCTTTCCACGAAGGCTTTCCCACAGTGCAGTGTCCACGTGCCACCTTGGTGTGTGTCGATCCTCGGCTTGAAAGTCGAGGCAGTGCTGGGAAAAACAGATTTCCCTTTAATGGACTGAGTCATCAGTGGAAACTCTGGCAATGGTGGCACGACCCTGGAGTTCCTCTCGCCTTTCCTGTGAGAGCGCGCTCGTCTTGGGATGCGACTGGGAATGACGGAAATTCTTTTCCGACCTCGCAGGGACAGGATCCCTCCTCTTGAGCTATGAGGCGCAAACGGGGCACCTCTGGATATGGCGGGACTCTAGTGCTTCCTCTCGAGTGGAGACGGTATGTCGGGGAAATTCTTGAGGTGCAGCAAGGGTGTGAAGGACCCTTTGGAATTTCCAGATGATAGGTGTGATTTGCCTCGAGATGCCTGAGCGGAAATGGGGCCTCACCTCGCCTGGAGGGGAAAACCTCCTGGATTTTCTCGAGTTGCGGCAGGCGCTCTCGACTTACGACGGGGACCTCAGGACCCGCTCTGGTGCCTCAGGAAAGGCCAGTCCACATGCGAGTTGCTTTTGGGACCTCTCGGGATTCCTCTCTCGTCGATGCCA
>NW_017195029.1:0-9088 GCF_001704415.2 Capra hircus
CTCAAAGGGGAGCGCTCTTTACAGGAAAGGCGAGAGGAACTCCAGGGTCGTGCCACCATTCCCAGATTCCCCCAGATGCTCTCAGTCCATTCCAGGGAAAACCTGTTTTCCCTGCACTGCCTGGACTTTCAAGCCGAGGATCGACTCACACCACGGTGGCACGTGGGACAGCCCTGTGGGAAAGCCTCGTGGGAAAGCCTCGTGGGAAAGCCTCGAGGGAAAGCCTCTGATCCCTTGATCCACGCGAAGGAAAGCATGACAGTGCTACTACAGCTCGGGAGGAAATCGCACGTGCATGCCCCCACTCGAGACGAGGACTGACTCCCCTGGGGAGACTTCCAGAAGTACCCCAAGATCCATGTCAGCACTGGAGAGGAAATCTCAGGTTCCGGCACCGCACCCACACATAGATCTTAGGCCCCGGCATCGAAGGGAGAGGAATCCCGAGAGGCCCCCGAGCAACTCAATGGGACTGCCCTTTCCTGAGGCCACCAGAGCGGGTCCCTGAAGTCCCCGATCGTAAGTCGAGAGCACCTGCCGCAACTCGAGAAAATCCAGGAGGTTCTACCCCTCCAGGCGAGATGAGGCCCATTTCCGCTGAGGCGTCTTCGAGGCTAATCACACCTAACCTCTTGGAACTTCCAAAGGGTCCTTCACACCCTTGCTGCAACTCAAGAAGTTTCCCCGACTATACCCGTCTCCACTCGAGAGGAAGCACGAGAGTCCCGACCACATCCAGAGGAGCCCCGTTTCCACCTCCTAGCTCGAGGAGGAGGATCCTTTCCCTGCGTGCTCGGGAAAAAATACCCGGCGTTCCCGTCTCAACCTCAAGAGGAGGCGCTCTCCTACAGGAAAGGCGAGAGGAACTCCAGGGTCATGCCACCATTCCCAGAGTCCCCCAGATGTCTCAGTCCATTCCAGGGAAACCTGTTTTCCCTACACTGCCGTCGACTTTCAAGCCGAGGATTCGAAATAACAAACACCACGGTGGCACGTGGGACAGCCCTGTTGGGAAAGCCTCGTAGGGAAAGGCAATAAGATCCCTTGACCATGCGAAGAGAAGTGTGACACTGCTGCATACAGCTGGGAGGAAAGCGCACGAGCATGCCCCCACTCGAGACGAGGACTGACTCCCCTGGGTAGACTCCAGAAGTACCCCAAGATCCAATGTCAGCACTGGAGAGGAATCCTCAGGTTCCGGCACTGACTCCACACAATAGATCTTAGGCCCCAGCATCGCCACGGAGAGGAATCATGAGAGGCCCCCGGGCAACTCGCATGGGGACTGGCCTTTCCTGAGGCCAGCTAGAAGCAGGGTCCCTGAGGTCCCCGTCTTAAGTCGTAGAGCTCCTGCCGCAACTCGAAAAAATCCTAGGAAGGTTCTCCCCTCCAGGCGAGATGAGGTCCCATTTCTGCTGACTGTCTCGAAGGCTAATCACACCTAGACCTCTTGGAACTTCCAAAGGGTCCTTCACACCATTGCTGCAACTCAAGAAGTTCCCCGACATACCCGTCTCCACTCGAGAGGAAGCACGAGAGTCCCGCCCACATCCAGAGGAGCCCCGTTTCCGCCTCCTAGCTCGAGAGGAGGGATCCTTTCACTGCGTGCTCGCGTAAAGAATAACCCGGCATTCACGACGCATTTCAAGAGGAGGCGCTCTCCACAGGAAAGGCGAGAGAACTCCAGGTCGTGCCACCATTCCCATAGTCCCCCCAATATCTCCGTCCATTCCAGGGAAACCTGTTTTCCCTGCACTGCCTGGAATTTCAAGCCAAGGATCGACTCACACCACGGTGGCACATGGACAGCCCTGTGGGAAAGGCCTCATGGGGAAAGCCTCGAGGGAAAGCCCCTGTTCTCCTAGATCCACGTGAAGTGAAGTGCGACACTGCTGCTTACAGCTCGGGAAGAAAGCGCACGTGCATGCCCCCACTCGAGACGAGGACTGACTCCTCCTGGGGAGACTCCAGAAGTACCCCAAGATCCATGTCAGCACTGGAGAGGAATCCTCAGTTTCCGGCACCGACTTCACACAAGATCGTAGGCCCCAGCATCGATCGGAGAGGAATCCCGAGAGGCCCGAGCAACTTGCATGGGGACTGGCCTTTCCTGAGGCCACCAGAGCGGGTCCCTGAGGTCCCTGTCTTAAGTCGAGAGCACCTGCCGCAACTCGAGAAAATCCAGGAGGTTCTCCCCTCCAGGCGAGATGAGGCCATTTCTCGCTGCGGCGTCTCCGAGGCTAATCACATCTAACATCTGGAACTTCCAAAGGGTCTTTCACACCCTTGCTGCAAATCAAGAAGTTCCCCGACATACCCGTCTCCACTTGAGAGGAAGCACGAGACTCCCGGCCACATCCAGAGGAGCCCCGTTTCCGTCTCCTAGGCTCGAGAGGAGGGATCCTTTCACTGCATGCTCGGAAAAGAATTCCCGGCGTTTCCGTCGCATCTCAAGAGGAGGCGCTATCCACAGGAAAGGCGAGAGGAACTCCAGGGTCGTGCCACCATTCCCAGAGTCCCCCAGATGTCTCAGTCCATTCCAGGGAAACCTGTTTTCCCTGCACTGCCTCGACTTTCAATCCGAGGATCGACTCACACCAAGGTGGCACGTGGGAGAGCCCTGTGGGAAAGATTCGTGGGAAAGCCTCGTGGGAAAGCCTCGAGGGAAAGCCACAGATCCCTTGATCCACGCGAAATGAAGCGTGACAGCTGCTGCTACAGCTCGGGAGGAAAGCGCACGTGCATTCCCCCACTCGAGATGAGGACGGACTCCCCGCGGGAGACTCCAGAAGTACCCCAATATTCATGTCAGCACTGGAGACGAATCCTCAGGTTCCGGAACCGACTCCACAGAAGGTCTTAGGCCCCGGCATCGACGGGAGAGGAATCCTGAGAGGCCCCCGAGCAACTCGCATGGCGATTGGCCTTTCCTGAGGCCAACAGAGCGGGTCCCTGAGGTCCCCGTCGTAAATCGAGAGCACCTACCGCAACTCGAGAAGATCCAGAAGGTTCTCCCCTCCAGACGAGATGAGGCCCATTTCCCCTGAGGCGTCTCGAGGCTCATCACACCTAACCTCTGGAACTTCCAAAGGGTCCTTCACACCCTTGCTGCCACTCAAGAAGATCCCCGACACACCCGTCTCCACTCGAGAGGAAGCACGAGAGTACCGCCCACATCCAGAGGAGCCCCGTTTACGCCCTCCTAGCTCGAGAGGAGGGATCCTTTCCCTACGTGTTCGGGAAAGAATTCTCGGCGTTTCCGTTGCATCTCAAGAGGAAGCGTTCTCCACAGGAAAGGCGAGAGGAACTCCAGGGTCGTGACATCATTCCCAGAGTCCCCCGATGTCTCAATCCATTCCAGGGAAACCTGTTTTCCCTGCACAGCCTCGACTTTCATGCTGAAGATCGACTCACACCACGGTGGCACGTGGGACAGCCCTGTGGTAAAGCCTCGAGGGAAAGCCACAGATCCCTTGATCCAAGCGAAGGGAAGCGTTACACTGGTGCTACAGCTCGGGAGGAATGCTCACGTGCATGCCCCCACTCGAGACGAGGACTGACTCCACTGGGAGACTCCAGAAGTACCCAAGATCCATGTCAGCACTGGAGAGGAATCCTCAGGTTCCGGCACCCACTTCACACAAGATCTTAGGCCCCGCACCGACGGGAGAGGAATCCTGAGAGGCCCGCGAGCTACTCGCATGGGACTGGCCTTTCCTGAGGCCAACAGATCGGGTCCCTGAGGTCCCCGTCGTAAGTCGTGAGCAACTGCCGCAACTCGAGAAAATCCAGGAGGTTCCCCGCTCCAGGCTAGATGAGGCCCATTTCCGCTGAGGCGTCTCGAGGCTAATCACACCTAACCTCTGGAACTTACAAAGGGTCCTTCACAACCTTGCTGCAACTCAAGAAGTTCCCCGACATACCCGTCTCCACTCGAGAGGAAGCACGAGAGTCCCGCCCACAATCAGAGGAGCCCCCGTTTCCGCCTCCTAGCTCGAGAGGAGGGATCCTTTCCCTGCGTGGTCGGGAAAGAATTCCCCGCATTCCCGTCGCATCTCAAGAGGAGGCGCTCTCCACAGGAAAGGCGAGAGGAACTTCAGGGTCGTGCCACATTCCCAGAGTCCCCCAGATGTCTCAGTCCATTCCAGGGAAACCTGTTTTCCCTGCACTGTCTCGACTTTCAAGCCGAGGATCGACTCACACCACAGTGGCACGTGGCACAGCCCTGTGGGAAAGACTAGTGGGAAAGACTCCGTGGGAAAGCCTCGAGGGAAAGCCCTGATCGCTTGATCCACGCGAAGGGAAGCGTGACACTGCTGCTACAGCTCGGGAAGAAAGCGCACGTGCATGCCCCCACTCGAGACGAGGACTGACTCCACTGGGGAGACTCCAGAGTACCCGAAAATCCATGTCAGCACTGGAGAGGAATGCTCAGGTTCCAGCACCGACTCCACACAAGATCTTATGCCCAGGCATAGACGGGAGAGGGAATCCCGAGAGGAACCCGAGCAACTCACATGGGGTTTGACCTTTCCTGAGGCCACCAGAGCGGGTCCCTGAGGTCCCCGTCGTAAGTCGAGAGCACCTGCTGCAACTCGAGAAAATCCAGGAGGTTCTCCCCTCCAGGCGAGATGAGGCCCATTTCCGCTGAGGCGTCTCGAGGCTAATCACACCTAACCTCTGGAACTTCCAAAGGGTCCTTCACACCCTTGCTGCAACTTAACAATTTCCCCGACATACCCGTCTCCACTTGAGAGGAAGCACGAGAGTCCCGGCCACATCCAGAGGAGCCCCGTTTCCGCCTCCTAGATCGAGAGGAGGGATCCTTTCCCTGCGTGGTCGGGAAAGAATTCCCGGCGTTCCCGTCGCATCTCAAGAGGAGGCGCTCTCCACAGGAAAGGCGAGAGGAACTCCAGGGTCGTGCCATCATTCCCAGAGACAACCAGATATCTCAGTCCATTCTAGGGAAACCTGTTTTCCCTGCACTGCCTCGACTTTCAAGACGAGGTTCGACTCACACCACGGTGGCACGTGGACAGCCCTGTGGGAAAGCCTCGTTGGAAAGCCTCGTGGGAAAGCCTCGAGGGAAAGCCCCTGATCCCTTGATCCACGAGAAGGGAAGTGCGACACTGCTTCTTCAGCTCCGGAGGAAAGCGCACGTGCATGCCCCCACTCGAGACCAGGACTGACTCCCCTGGGGAGACTCCAGAAGTACCCCAAGATCGATGTCAGCACTGGAGAGAAATCCTCAGGTTCCGGCACCGCCTCCACACGAGGTCTTATGCCGGGGTCCAGCCCCGGTGGATCCAGGGAATTCGATGGGTGGACGGCGTTGGCGTGGAAAGACTTGTTTATTTATTAATGTAAGATTAGATTAGGAAACTATAGTGTAGTAAGAAGATTAAGTGGAGGAAGAGGGCTGAATAGCTTGGTTTACGCAGACGGCCAATAAAATTCCAGACAAGGAATTTGCACCACCTACTTTGGGCCTCCGGCGCCCGCTTGAATATCTAAGGGTGCCTCGCCTTAAGCTCCCTTTCGTGCGGGTCTTAACAGCCAGGGCAAGTAAGTAGACCTGGCGAGCCTCCGCACTCCAGGTGGAGATTCAGCCTGAAGTTATAGTAAAGAGCAGAGAGAAGGAAAGGTAGAGAAGAAGAAAGAGAGAGAAAGACACGGGGGGAGCCAGAGTCCCAAGAAACCAGGCTGAGAGACTAGTTCGAGAAGCTGGTCCGAGAAACTGGCCCCCGGCCCCTGGCCTCCTCCTTTATTGTTCAGAAGGCCTTTTATACTTTTGATAAAACATGGAGATCAATGGATAACACAAAATTATGTAGTGTTCGCAACCCAGATTCTTTCTGTATATCATTTTGTATACAAAAGGTCTCAGGTGATTTACATTATCTTCTGGCCAAGAGGCTTGTTAACACTTTTTGGCTCTCTTCCTTAATGAATGTTAATTTTGTTTCCCCTGAAGTGTTTTTCTTTAATCTGCATCTCCTTAAAGCATTAAAGTTACATCTCTATAGAACAAAGGTGCAGTGGGTTATAACAAAGAAGGTACTTAACTCAAAGATCTAATGTTGCTAATACCAGGTCTGCTACTTGTTTTTCTATATACCAACTATATCTAAAAATAAAGGATATGAAAATTTGGCAGCAAGCATTGACCCAAAAAATGAAACTTTTAATCAGTCCTATTCTAAAGATTTTGACTCCTCGGAAGCTCCGGCATTCCTAGGATGTTTTAAGCTTCCAGTGCCTCCTGCGGTCAGGAGGCCTCAAACAATCACAAGCGCAGCTGTACGAGTCCTACAGGCAGGCTAGAAAGAAATCAGAGGGTTTTTGGATTGAAACACTCTTTCAAATGCAGAAGACTAACGGCGTGAATTGACTTTTTCCAGAAAAGGTCAGAAGAGTGAAAAAGCAGAGCATAAAAACCGGCAGATTTTTGTTGGGGTACGTGCTTAAAAATTTCCAGAGGGATCCCTGAAGTCTGAGCACGCCTTGCGTATGTCAGCTTCCTTCCTCATAACCTTATCACAGGCGGGCTTCCTCACACTGGCTCCCGGCAGTCTTAGGCCCCGCATCGACGGGAGAGGAATCCCGAGAGGCCCCCGAGCAACTCGCATGCGGACTGGCCTTTCCTGAGGCCACCAGAGCGGGTCCCTGAGGTCCCCGTCTTAAGTCGAGAGCACCTGCCCAACTTGAGAAAATCCAGGAGGTTCTCCCTTCCAGGCAAGATGAGGCCCATTTCCGCTGAGGTGTCTCAAGGCTAATCACACCTAACCTCTGGAACTTCCAAAGGGTCCTTCACACCCTTGCTGCAACTCAAGAAGTTCCCGACATACCCGTTCTCCACTCGAGAGGAAGCACGAGAGTCCCGCCCACATCCAGAGGAGCCCCATTTCCGCCTCCTAGCTCGAGAGGAGGGATCCTTTCCCTGCGTGGTCGGGAAAGAATTCCCGACGTTCCCGTTGCATCTGAAGAGGAGGCGCTCTCCACAGGAAAGGCGAGAGGAACTCCAGGGTCGTGCCACCATTCCCAGAGTCCCCCAGATGTCTCAGTTCATTACAGGGAAACCTGTTTTCCCTACACTTCCTCGACTTTCAAGCCGAGGATCGACTCACACCACCGGTGACACGTGGGACAGCCCTGTGGGAAAGCCTCATGGGAAAGCCTGGAGGGAAAGCCACAGATCCCTTGATCCACGCGAAGGGAAGCGTGACACTGCTGCTACAGCTCGGGAGGAAAGCGCACGTGCATGCCCCCACTCGAGACGAGGACTGACTCCCCTGGGGAGACTCCAGACGTACCCCAAGATCCATGTCAGCACTGGAGAGGAATCCTCAGGTTCCGGCACCGACTCCACACAAGGTCTTAGACCCCGGCATCGACAGGAGAGGAATCCCGAGATGCTCCCGAGCAACTCGCTGGGGACTGGCCTTTCCTGAGGCCACCAGAGCGGGTCCCTGAGGTCCCCGTCCGTAAGTCGAGAGCACCTGCCGCAACTCGAGAAAATCCAGGAGGTTCTCCCCTCCAGGCGAGATGAGGCCCATTTCCGCTGAGGCGTCTCGAGGCTAATCACACCTAACCTCTGGAACTTCCAAAGGGTCCTTCACACCCTTGTTGCAACTCAAGAAGTTCCCCGACATACGCGTCTCCACTCGAGAGGAATCAGGAGAGTCCCTCCCTCATCCAGAGGAGCGCCGTTTCCGCCTCCTAGCTCGAGAGGAGGGATCCTTTCCCTGCAGGGTTGGGAACGAATTTCCGGCGTTCCCGTTGCATCTCTAGAGGAGGCGCTCTCCACGGGAAAGGCGAGAGGAACTCCAGGGTCGTTCCCCCATTCCAGAGTCCCCCAGATTTCTCAGTCCATTCCAGGGAAAACTGTTTTCCCTGCACTGCCTGGACTTTCAAGCCGAGGATCGACTCACACCACGGTGGCACGTGGGACAGCCCTGTGGGAAAAGCATCGTGGAAAAGCCTCCTGGGAAAGCCTCGAGGGAAAGCCACAGATCCCTTGATCCACGCGAAGGGAAGCGTGACACTGCTGCTACAGCTCGGGAGGAAAGCGCACGTGCATGCCACCACTTAGAGAAGGACTGACTCCCCTGGGGAGACTCAGAAGTACCCCAAGATCCATGTCAGCAATGGAGAGGAATTCTCAGGTTTTGCCACAGACTCCACATAAAGATCTTAGGCCCCGGCTTCGACGGGAGAGGAAACCCGAGAGGCCCCCGAGCAACTCGCATGGGGGACTGGCCTTTCGCTGAGACCACCAGAGCGGGTCCCTGAGGTCCCTGTCGTACAGTCGAGAGCACCTGCCAGCAACTCGAGAAAATCCACGAGGTTCCGTCCCCTCAGGCGAGGTGAGCTCCATTTCCGCCTGAGGCGTCTCGAGGCTAATCACACCTAACCTCCTGGAACTTCCAAAGGGTCCTTCACACGCTTGCTGCAACTCAAGAAGTTCCCCGACATACCCGTCTCCACTGGAGAGGAAGCACGAGAGTCCCGCCCACATCCAGAGGAGCCCCGTTTCAGCCCCCTAGCTCTAGAGGAGGGATCCTTTCCCTGCGTGGTCGGGAAAGAATTCCCGGCGTTCTCGTCGCATCTCAAGAGGAGGCGCTCTCCCACAGGAAAGGCGAAAGGAACTCCAGGGTCGTGCCACCATTCCCAGAGTCCCCCAGATGTCTCAGTCCATTTCAGGGAAACCTGTTTTCCCTGCACTACCTCGACTCTCAAGCCGAGGATCGACTCACAACACCGTGGCACGTGGGACAGCCCTGTGGGAAAGCCTCGTGGGAAAGCCTTGCTGGAAAGCATCGTGGGAAAGCCTCGAGGGAAAGCCACTGATACCTTGATCCACACGACTGGAGCATGACACTGCTGCTACAGCTAGGGAGGAAAGCGCAGGTGCATGCCCCACTCGAGACGAGGACTAACTCCCCTGGGAAGACTCCAGAAGTACCCCAAGATCCATGTCAGCACTGCACAGGAAACCTCAGATTCCGGCAGAACTCCACACAAGGTCTTAGGCCCCGACATCGACGGGAGAGGAATCCCGAGAGGCCCCCGAGCAACTCGCATGGGG
>NW_017195030.1:0-9088 GCF_001704415.2 Capra hircus
CCGTGGGCTCTTGGCATCCTTTCCTACAGCAGTCCCAGAGTGCCACCCCGAGGGCTTTGAGTTGCCTGAGCCCCAAGGCTTCCGCCAGAGACCTGAGGGGCCAGCGTCTGGACTGGCAGCTAATGCATTTGGGGCTTTTCTCACGTGGAGCCTGAGGCCCGCACCTCCGCGGGCAACCCCCCAGCGCGAGTGCCTGGAGATACCGCCCAAGGGACCAGTGTATCCCCTACTGTGGGGAAGGAGGTTCCTGTTTGCTGCACTGGTTCGACTTTCACGCCGAGGATCGACTCACACCATGGTGGCAAGTGGAATAGCCCTGTGGGAAAGCCTCATGGGAAAGACTCCAGGGAGAGCCACAGATTCCTTGATCCACGAGAAGGGAACGTGACACTGCTGCTACCGCTCGGAGGAAAGCGCACGTGCATGACCCCACTCGAGCCGAGGACTGACGCATGCCAATTTGGGCTTTTCTCCGTGGAGCCTGAGGCCCGCACCTCCGCGGGCAACCCCCAGCGCGAGTGCCTTTGGAGATACCCGCCCAAGGGGACAGTGTATCCCCTACTGTGGGAAGGAGGTTCCTGTTTTTCGCTGCACGTTTCGACTTTCACGCCGAGGATCGACTCACACCATGGTGGCAAGTGGAATAGCCCTGTTGGAAAGCCTCATGGGAAAGACTCCAGGGAAGAGCCACAGATTCCTTGATCCACGAGAAGGGAAGCGTGACACTGCTGCTACCGCTCGGAGGAAAGCGCACGTGCATGACCCACTCGAGCCGAGTACTGACGCAAGCTTGGGAGACTCTCCAGAAGTACGCCAAGATCCATGTCAGCACTGCAGAGGGAATCCTCAGGTCCGGTCCCGACTCCACACAAGGTCTTAGCCCGGCATCGACGGGAGAGAGGAAACTGAGAGGCCCCCTAGCACCTCGCATGGGGACTGGCCTTTCCTGAGGTCACCAGAGCGGGTCCCTGAGGTCTCCGTCGTAACTCGAGAGCACCTGCCGGCAACTCGAGAAAATCCAGGAGGTTCTCCCATCCAGGCGAGATGAGGCCCATTTCCGCTGAGGCGTCTCGAGGCTAATCACACCTAACCTCTGGAACTTCCAAAGGGTCCTTCACACCCTTGCTGCAAGTCAAGAAGTTTCTCCGACATACCCATATCCACTCGAGAGGAAGACGAGGGTCCCGCCCATATCCAGCTGAGCCCCGTTTCCGCCTCGTAGCTCGAGAAGAGGGATCCTTTCCCTTCGTCGTCGGGAAAAGAATTCCCGGCCTTCCCGTCGCATCTCAAGAGGAGGCGCTCTCAACAGGAAAGACGAGAGGAACTTCAGGGCCTTGCCAGCATTCCAAGAGTCCCCAGATGTCTAAGTCCATTCCAGAAGAAACTGTTTTCCCTGCACTGCCTCGACGTTCACACCGAGGATCGACTCACACCACTGTGGCACGTGGGACAGCCCTGTTGGAAAGCCTCGTGGGAAAGCCTCAATGGAAAGCGACAGATCCCTTGATCCACACGTCGGCAAGCGTGACACTGCTGCTGCAGGTCGTGAGGAAATGGCAGGTGCATGCCCCCACACGAGATGAGGACTGACTCCCCTGGTGAGACTCCAGAAGTACCCCAAGATCCATGTCAGCACTGGAGAGGCATCCTCAGGGTCTGGCCCCGACTCCACACAAGGTCTTAGGCACCGGGCATCGATGGGAGAGGAATCCCTAAGAGGCCCCCTGGTAACTTACATGGGGACTGGACTTCCTGAGGCCACCAGAGCGGGTCCCTGAGGACCCGTCGTAACTCGAGAGCACCTGCCGCAACTGGGTAAAATCCAGGAGGTTCTCCCCTCCAGGCGGGGATGAGGCCCATTTCCTCTGAGGTGTCTGGAGGCTCATCACACCTAACCTCTGGAAATTAAAAAGGGTCCTTGCTGCAACTCAAGAAGTTCCCCGACATACCCGTCTCCACACAAGAGGAAGCACGGGGGTCCCGCCCACATTCAGAGGAACCCCGTTTCCAAGATGAAGGATCCTATCCTGCTTAGTCAGGAAAGATTTTTGGCGTTTCCATGGCATCTCAAGAGCAAGGTTCTCAATAGGAAAGGCAAGAGGAACTCCAGGGTCGTGCCACCATTTCAAGAGTCCCCCAGGTGTCTCAGTCCATTTCAGAGGAACCCGTTTTCCCAGCACTGCCTCGAATTTCACGCCGAGGATCCACTCACACCATGGTGGCATGTGGGACAGCCCTGTGAGAAAGCCTCGAGGGAAAGCCACAGATCCCTTGATCCCGCGACGGAAGCGTGACACATCTGCTACACTGTCCCTGAGGTCACGGTCGTATGTCGAGAGTACCTGCCGCAACTCGAGAAAATCCAGGAGGTTCTCTGCTCCAGTCGAGATGAGGCCCATTTTCTCTGCGGCGTCTCGAGAGTAATCACACCTAAACTCTGGAACTTCCAAAGTGTCCTAAACACCCTTGCTAAAACTCAAGAAGTTCCCCGACATACCCGTCTCCACTCCAGAGGAAGCACGAGGGTCCGGCCACCGCCAGAGGAGCTCCCCGTTTCCGCCTCCAAGCTCGAGATGAGGGATCCTTCCCTGCTTCCTCGGGAAAGAATTCCCGACGTTTCGACGCATCTCAAGAGGAGGCGCGCTGCACAGGAAAGGCGAGAGGAACTCATGGGTCGTGCCACCATTCCAAGAGTCCCCCAGATGTCTCAGTCCATTCCAGAGGATCCTGTTTTCCCTGCACTGCTTCGACTTTCACGCCGAGGATCGACTCACACCACGGTGGTACGTGTGACAACCCTGTGGGGAAAGCCTCGTGGGAAAGCCTCGAGGGAAAGCCACAGATCCCTTAATCCACGACGGAAAGCGTGACACTGCTGCTACAGCACGGCAGGAAAGCGCACGTGCATGCCCCTACTCGACACGAGAACTGACTCCCCTGGTGAGAATCCAGAAATACCCAAGATGCATGTCAGCCCTGGAGAGGAATCCTCAGGTTCCAGCCCCGACTCCACACAAGGTCTTAGGCCCTGGCATCGACGGGAGAGGAATAGCGACAGGACCTCTAGCAACTCGCATGGGACTGGCCTTTCCTGAGGTCACCAGAGCGGGTCCATGAGGTCCCCGTCGTAAGTCGAGAGCACCTGCCGCAACTTGGTAAAATCCAGGAGGTTCTCCCCTGCAGGTGAGATGAGGCCCGTTTCCACTGAGGTGTCTCGAGGCTAATCACACGTGAACTCTGGAACTTCTAAAGAGTCTTTCACAGTCATGCTGCAACTCAAGAAGTTCCCCGACATACCCGTCTCCACTCAAGAGGAAGCACGAGGGTCCCGGCCACATCCAGAGGAGCTCCGTTTCCGGCTCGTAGCTCGAGATGAGGGATCCTTTCCCTACTTGGTCGGGAAAGAATTCCTGGCATTCCCATCGCATCTCAAGAGGAGGCGCTCTAAAAGTAAAGGTGAGAGGAACTCCAGGTCGTGCCATCATTCCCAGAGTCCCCCGGATGTCTCAGTCAATTCCAGGGAAACCTGTTTTCCCTGCACTGCCTCGACTTTCAATCCGAGGATAGAGTCACACCACGGTGGCACGTGGGACAGCCCTGTGGGAAAGCCTCGAGAGAAAGCCTCGTGGGAAAGCCTCGAGGGAAATCCACAGATGCCTTGATCCACTCGAAGGGAAGCTTGAAAATGCTGCTACAGCTCGGGAGGAAAGCGAACGTGCATGCCCCCACTCAAGACGAGATCTGACTCCCCTGGGGAGACTCCAGAAGTACCCCAAGATCCATGTCAGCACTGGGAGAGGAATCCTCAGGTTCCGGGACTGACTCCACACAAGGTCTTAGGCCCGGCATCGACGGGAGAGGAATCCCGAGAGACCACCGAGCATCACGAATGGGGACTGGCCTTTCCTGAGGCCACCAGAGCGCGGTTCCTGAGGTCCCCGTCGTAAGTCGAGAGCACCTGCCGTAACTCGAGAAAATCCAGGAGGTTCTCCCCTCCAGGCGAGATGAGGCCCATTTCCTCTGAGGCGTCTCGAGGCTAATCACACCTAACCTCTGGAACTTCCTATGGTCCTTCACACCCTTGCTGCAACTCAAGAAGATCCCCAAAATACCCGTCTCCACTCGAGAGGAAGCACGAGAGTCCGCCCACATCCAGAGGAACCCCCGTTTCCGCCTCCTAGCTCGAGAGTAGGGATCCTTTCCCTGCCTGTTCAGGAAAGAATTCCCGGCGTTCCCGACGCATCTCAAGAGGAGGCACTCTCCACAGGAAAGGGGGGAGAGGAACTCCAGGGTCGTGCCACCATTCCCAGAGTCCCCCAGATGTCTCAATCCATTCCAGGGAAACCTGTTTTCCCTGCACTGCCTCAACTTTCAAGCCGAGGATCGACTCACACCACACGTGGGACAGCCCTGTGGGAAAGCCTGGTGGGAAAGCCTCGAGGGAAAGCCACAGATCCCTTGATCCACGCGAAGGGAAGCGTGACACTGCTGCTACAGCTCGGAGGAAAGCGCACGTGCATGCCCCCACTCGCGACGAAGACTGACTCCCCTGGGAGACTTCAGAAGTACCCCAAGATCCATGTCAGCACTGGAGAGGATTCCTCAGGTTCCGGCACTGACTCCACACAAGGTCTTATGCCGGGGTCCAGCCCCGGTGGATCCAGGGAATTCGAAGAGTGGTTGGCGTTGGCGTGGAAAGACTTGTTTATTTATTAATGTAAGATTAGATTAGGAAACTATAGTGTAGTAAGAAGATTAAGTGGAGGAAGAGGGCTGAATAGCTTGGTTTACGCGGAAGGCCAATAAAATTCCAGACAAGGAATTTGCACCACCTACGTTGGGCCACCGGCGCCCGCTTGAATATCTAAGGGTGCCTCGCCTTAAGCTCCCTTTCGTGCGGGTCTTAACAGCCGGGGCAAGTAAGTAGACCTGGCGAGCCTCCGCACTCCAGGTGGAGATTCAGCCTGAAGTTAAAGTAAAGAGCAGAGAGAAGGAAAGGTAGAGAAGAAGAAAGAGAGAGAAAGACACGGGGGGAGCCAGAGTCCCAAGAAACCAGGCTGAGAGACTAGTTCGAGAAGCTGGTCCGAGAAACTGGCCCCGGCCCCTGGCCTCCTCCTTTATTGTTCAGAAGGCCTTTTATACTTTTGATAAAACATGGAGATCAATGGATAACACAAAATTATGTAGCGTTCACAACCCAGATTCTTTCTGTATATCATTTTGTATACAAAAGGTCTCAGGTGATTTACATTATCTTCTGGCCAAGAGGCGTTAACACTTTTTCTCTTCCTTAATGAATGTTAAATTTGTTTCCCTGAAGTTCCTCCTTAAAGCATTAAAGTTACATCTCTATAGAACAAAGGTGCAGTGGGTTATAACAAAGAAGGTACTTAACTCAAAGATCTAATGTTGCTAATACCAGGACTACTTGTTTTCTATATACCAACTATATCTAAAAATAAAGGATATGAAAATTTGGCAGCAAGCATTGACCAAAAAATGAAACTTTTAATCAGTCCTATTCTAAAGATTTTGACTCCTGAAGCTCCTGCATTCCTAGGATGTTTTAAGCTTCCTGTGCTCCTGCGGTCAGGAGGCCTCAAACAATCACAAGCGCAGCTGTACGAGTCCTACAGGCAGGCTAGAAAGCCATCAGAGGTTTTTGGATTGAAACACTCTTTCAAAATGCAGAAGACTAACGGCCTGAATTGACTTTTTCCAGAAAAGGTCAGAAGAGTGAAAAACAGAGCACAAAAACCGGCAGATTTTTGTTGGGGTACATGCTTAAAAATTTCAGAGGGGTTCCTGAAGTCTGAGCACGCCTTGCTTATGTCAGCTTCCTTCCTCATAAACTTTCACGGGCGGGCTTCCTCACACTGGCTCCCGGCAGGCTTAGGCCCCGGCATCGAAGGAGAGGAATCCCGAGAGGCCCCCGAGCAACTCGCATGGGGACTGGCCTTTCCTGAGGCCACCAGAGCGGGTCCCTGAGGTCCCCGTCATAAGTGCACCCGCTACTCGAGAAAATCCAGGAGGTCTCCCCTCCAGGCGAGATGAGGCCCATTTCCGCTGAGGCGTCTCGAGGCTAATCACACCTAACCTCTGGAACTTCCAAAGGGTCCTTCACACCCTTGCTGCAACTCAAGAAGTTCCCCGACATACCCGTCTCCACTCGAGAGGAAGCACGAGAGTCCGCCCTCATCCAGAGGAGCCCCCGTTTCCGCCTCCTAGCTCGAGAGGAGGATCCTTCCCATGCGTGGTCGGAGAGAATTCCCGGGGTTTCCGTCGCATCTCAAGAGGAGGCGCTCTCCACAGGAAAGGCGAGAGGAACTCCAGGGTCGTGCCACCATTCCCAGAGTCCCCCAGATGTCTCAGTCCATTCCAGGAAACCTGTTTTCCCTGCACTGCCTCGACTTTCAAGCGAGGATCGACTCACACCACGGTGGCACGTGGGACAGCCCTGTGGGAAAACCTCCTGGGCAAGCCTCGAGTGAAAGCCACAGATCCCTTGATCCACGTGAAGGGAAGCGTGACACTGCTGCTACAGCTCGAGAGAAATTGCACGTGCATGCCCCCATTCGAGACGAGGACTGACTCCCTTGGGGAGACTCCAGAAGAACCCCAAATCCATGTCAGCACTGGAGAGGAATCCTCAGGTGCGCAGCGACTCCACAAAAGGTCTTAGGCCCCGGCATCGACGGGAGAGGAATCCCGAGAGGCCCCCGAAAAACTCGCATGGGGACTGGCCTTTCCTGAGACCACCAGAGCGGGTCGCTGAGGTCCCCGTCGTAAGTCGAGAGCACCTGCCACAACTCGAGAAAATCCAGGAGGTTCTCCCCTCCAGGCCAGATGAGGCCCGTTTCCGCTGAGGCGTCTCGAGGCTAATCACACCTAACCTCTGGAACTTCCAAAGGGTCCTTCACACCCTTGCTGCAACTCAAGAAGTTCCCCGACATACCCGTCTCCACTCGAGAGGAATCACGAGAGTCCCGCCATTCATCCAGAGGAGCCCCGTTTCCGCCTCCTAGCCTGAGAGGAGGGATCCTTTCCCTGCGTGGTCTGGAAAGAATCCCGGAGTTCCCGTCGCATCTCAAAAGGAGGCGCTCTCCACAGGAAATGCGAGAGGAACTCCTGGGTCGAGCCACATTCCAGAAACCCCCAGATGTCTCAGTCCATTCCAGGGAAACCTGTTTTCCCTGCACTGCGTCGACTTTCAAGCCGAGGATTGACTACACCACGGTGGCACGTGGACAGCCCTGTGGGATAGCCTCGTGGGAAAGCCTCGTGGGAAAGCCTCCTTGAAAAGCCACAGATCCCTTGATCCAGGCGAATGGAAGCGCGACACTGCTGCTATAGCTCGGGAGGAAAGCGCACGTGCATGCCCCCACTCGAGACGAGGACTGACTCCACTGGCGAGACTCCAGAAGTACCCCAAGATCCATGTCAGCACTGGAGAGGAATCCTCAGGTTCCGGCACCTACTCCACAAAAGATATTAGGCCCAGGCATCGACGGAGAGGAATCCCGAGAGGCCCGCGAGCTACTCGCATGGGGACTGGCCTTTCCTGAGGCCACCAGAGCGGGTCCCTGAGGTCCCCGTCGTAAGTCGAGAGCACCTGCCGCAACTCGAGAAAATCCAGAGGTTCTCCCTCCAGGCGAGATGAGCCATTTCCGCTGAGCATATCGAGGCTAATCACACCTAAACTCTGGAACTTCCAAAGGGTCCTTCACAATCTTGCTGCAACTCAAGACGTTCCCCGACATACCCGTCTCCACTCGAGAGGAAGCACGAGAGTCCACCCCATATCCACAGTTGCCCAGTTCCGCCTCCTAGCCGGAGAGGAGGGATACTTTCCCTGCGTGCTCGGGTAAGAATTCCCGGCGTTTCCGTCGCAACTCAAGAGGAGGGGCTCTCCACAGGAAAGGCGAGAGGAACTCCAGGGTCGTGCCACCATTCCCAGAGTCCCCCAGATGTCTGCGTACATTCCAGGGAAACCTGTTTTCCCTGCACTGCCTCAACTTTCAAGCCGAGGATCGACACACACCACGGTGCAACGTAGGACAGCCCTGTGGGAAAGGCTCTTGCAAGCCTCGTGGGGAAAGCCTCGAGGGAAAGCCACAGATCCCTTGTGATTCCTTGAATCCACTCCGACGGGAAGCCATGACACTGCTGCCCCCATCTCGGGAGGAAAGCGCACGTCCATGCCCCTCGAGACGAGGACTGACTCCCTAAGGGACACTCCAGAAGTACACCAAGATCCATGTCAGCACTGGATATGGAAAACCTCAGGTTCCGGCACCAAACTACAACCCAAAGATCTTAGGTCCTGGCTTAGGGCAGGGAATCACCCAAGAGGCCCGACGCAACTCGCCAGGGGACTGGACTTCTCTTGAGGCCACCAGTCGGGTCTCTGTGTTCCCCGTCGTATATTTTCGAGAGCACCTGCCAAAAACATTCGAGAAAATCAGGAGGTACTCCCTCCCAGGCGAGATGAGGGCCCATTTCCCCAGAGGCTCTCGAGGCCTACATCACACCTAAACATCTGGAACTCCAAAGGGTAATTCACACCCGCTTCTGCAACTCAAAGAAGTTCCCTGACATACCCGTCTCCACTCGAGAAGGAAGGCCAAGAGAGTCCGCCCACATCCAGAGGAGCCCGTTTCCGCCTCCTGGAGCTGGAGAGGAGTGATCTTTCCCTGCGTGGTCGGGAAAGAATTCCCGGCGTTCCCGCCCGATCTCCAAAGAGGAGGCGCTCTCCACGGAAAGCCGAGAGGAATATCAGGGCCTGTGCCAACCATTCCCCAGAGTCCCCCCCAAGATGTCTCAGTCCTTCCTGGGGAAACCTGTTTTCCCAGCACTGCCTCGACTTCAAGCCGAGGATCGACTCACATCTACGGTGGCACGTGGGATCAGCCCTAATGGGAAGCCTCGTGGGGAAAAGCCTCGTGGAAAAGCCTCGAGGGAAAGCCACAGATCCCTTGAACCACGCGAAGGGGAAGTGTGGACAACTGCTGGCTACAGCTTCGGGGAGGAAAGCGCACGTGCATGACCGACACTCCCGAGACGTAGGACTGAATCCCCTGGGGAGACT
>NW_017195031.1:0-9088 GCF_001704415.2 Capra hircus
GGGAAGCCTCCCTCGTGGAATGCCACAGATCCCTTGAAACGCGAAGGGAAGCGTGACACTGCTGCTACAGCTCGGGAGGAAAGCACGTGCATGCCCCCACTCGAGACGAGGACTGACTCCCTGGGGAGACTCCAAAAAGTACCCAAGATCCATGCCAGCACTGGAGAGGAATCCTCAGGTTCCGGCACGACTCCACACAAGGTCTTAGGCCCCGGCATCGACGGGAGAGGAATCCCGAGAGGCCCCCGAGCAACTCGCATGGGGACTGGCCTTTCCTGAGGCCACCAGAGCGGGTCCCTGAGGTCACCGTCGTAAGTCGAGAGCACCTGCCACAACTCGAGAAAATCCAGGAGTTCTCCTTCCAGGCGAGATGAGGCCCATTTCCGCTGAGGCGTCTCGAGGCTAATCACACCTAACCTCTGGAACTTCCAAAGGGTCCTTCACACCCTTGCTGCAACTCAAGTAGTTCCCCGACATACCCGTCTCCACTCTAGAGGAATCGCGAGAGTCCCGCCCACATCCAGAGGAGCCCCATTTCCGCCTCCTAGCTCGAGAGGAGGGATCCTTTCCCTGCGTGGCGGGGAAAGAATTCCGGCATTCCGTCGCATCTCAAGAGGAGGCGCTCTCCACAGGAAAGACGAGAGGAACTCCAGGGTCGTGCCACCATTCCCAGAGTCCCCCAGATGTCTCAGTCCATTCCAGGGAAACCTGTTTTCCCTGCACTGCCTCGACTTTCAAGCCGAGGATCGACTCACACCACGGTGGCACGTGGGACAGCCCTGTGGAAAGCCTCGTGGGAAAGCCCTGATCCCTTGATCCACGAGAAGGGAAGCGTGACACTGCTGCTACAGATCGGGAGGAAAGCGCCGTGCATGCCCCCACTCGAGACGAGGACTGACTCCCCTGGGGAGACTCCAGAAGTACCCCAAGATCCATGCCAGAACGGAGAGGAATACTCAGGTTCCAACACCGACACACAAGGTCTTAGGCCCCGGCATCGCCGTGAGAGGAATCCCAGAGGCCCCGGAGCAACTCGCATGGGGACTGGCCTTTCCTGAGGCCACCAGAGCGGGTCCCTGGAGGTCCCGTCGTCAGTCGAGAGCACCTGCCGCAACTCGAGAAAATCCAGGAGGTTCTCCCCGTCCAGGTGTGATTAGGCCCATTTCCGCTGAGGCGTCTCGAGGCTAATCACACCTAACCTCTGGAACTTCCAAAGGACCCACACACCCATGCTGCAACTCAAGAAGTTCCCCGACATACCCGTCTCCACTCGAGAGGGAAGCACGAGAGTCACGCCACATCCAGAGGAGCCAGTTTCCGCCTCATAGCACAAGAGGAGGGATCCTTTCCCTGCGTGGTCGGGAAAGAATTCCCGGCGTTCCCGTCGCATCTCAAGAGGAGGCGCTCTCCACAGGAAAGGCGAGAGGAACTCCCAGGGTCGTACACCAATGCAGAATCCCCCAGATGTCTCAGTCCATTCCAGGGAAACCTGTTTTCCCTGCACTGCCTCGACTTTCAAGCCGAGGATCGACTCCACACCACGGTGGCACGTGGGACAGCCCTGAGGGAAAGCCTCGTGGGAAAGCCTCGAGGGAATGCCTCGAGGGAATGCCACAGATCCCTTGATCGACGCGAAGGGAAGCGTGACACTGCTGCTACAGCTCTGGGAGGAAAGCGCACGTGCATGCCCCCACTCCAGACGAGGACTGACTCCCCTGGGGAGACTCCAGAAGTACCCCAGGATCCATATCAGCACTGGAGAGGAATCCTCAGGTTCCGGCACCGACCTCACACAAGGACTTGGGGCTCGGCATCGAGAGGAGAGGAATCCCGAGAGGCCCCCGAGCAACTCGCATGGGGACTGGCCTTTCCTGAGGCCACCAGAGCGGGTCCCTGAGGTCACCGTCGTAAGTCGAGAGCACCTGACGCAACACGAGAAAATCCAGGTGGTTCTCCCCTCCAGGCTAGATGAGGCCCATTTCCGCTGAGGCGTCTCGAGGCTAATCACACCTAACCTCTGGAACTTCCAAAGGGTCCTTCACACCCTTGCTGCAACTCAAGTAGTACCCCGACATACCCGTCTCCACTCTAGAGGAATCGCGAGAGTCCCGCCCACATCCAGAGGAGCCCCATTTCCGCCTCCTAGCTCGAGAGGAGGGATCCTTTCCCTGCGTGGCGGGGAAAGAATTCCCGGCATTCCCGTCGCATCTCAAGAGGAGGCGCTCTCCACAGGAAAGACGAGAGGAACTCCAGGGTCGTGCCATCATTCCCAGAGTCCCCCAGATGTCTCAGTCCATTCCAGGGAAACCTGTTTTCCCTGCACTGCCTCGACTTTCAAGCCGAGGATCGACTCACACCACGGTGGCACGTGGGACAGCCCTGTGGGAAAGGCCTCGTGGGAAAGCCTCTTGGAAAAGCCTCGAGGGAAAGCCCCTGATCCCTTGATCCACGAGAAGGGAAGCGTGACACTGCTGCTACAGATCGGGAGGAAAGCGCCCGTGCATGCCCCACTCGAGACGAGGACTGACTCCCCTGGGGAGACTCCAGAAGTACCCCAAGATCCATGCCAGAACCGGAGAGGAATACTCAGGTTCCAACACCGACTCCACACAAGGTCTTAGGCCCGGCATCGCCGTGAGAGGAATCCCGAGCGGCCCCAAACATCTCGAATGGGGACTGGCCTTTACTCAGGCCAGCAGAGCGGGTCCCTGAGGTCCCCGTCGTAAGTCGACATCACCTGCCGCAACTCGAGAAAATCCAGGAGGTTCTCCCCTCCAGGCGAGATGAGGCCCTTTTCCGCTGAGGTGTCTCGAGGCTAATCACATCTAACATCTTGAACATCCAAAGGGTCCTTCACACCCTTGCTGCAACTCCAAGAAGTTCCCCGACTTACCCGTCTCCACTCGAGAGGAAGCACAAGGGTTCTGCACACATCCAGAGGAGCCCCGTTTCCGCCTCCTAGCTCGAGAGGAGGGATCCATTCCCTGCGTGGTCGGGAAAGAATTCCCTGCGTTCCCTTTGCATCTCAAGAGGAGGCCCTCTCCACAGAAAAGGCGAGAGGAACTCCAGGGTCGTGCCAGCATTCCCAGAGTCCCCCAGATGTCTCACTCCATTCCAGGGAAACCTGATTTTCGTCTACTGCCTCGAATTTCAAGCCGAGGATCGACTCACACCACGGTGGCACGTGGGACAGCCCTGTGGGAAAGCCTCGTGGGAAAGCCTCGTGGGAAAGCCTCCTGGGAAAGCCTCGATGGAAAGCCACAGATCCCTTAATCCACACGAAGGGAAGCGCCACACTGCTGCCACAGCTCGGGAGGAAAGCAAACGTGCATGCCCCCACTCGAGACGAGGACTGACTCCCCTGGGGAGACTCCAGAAGTACCCCAAGATCCATGTCAGCACTGGAGAGGAATCCTCAGGTTCCGGCACCGACTCCACTCAAGGTCTTATGCCGGGCTCCAGCCCCGGTGGATCCAGGGAATTCGAACTGTGGACGGCGTTGTCGTGGAAAGACTTGTTTATTTATTAATGTAAGATTAGATTTGGAAACTATAGTGTAGTAAGAAGATTAAGTGGAGGAAGACGGCTGAATAGCTTGGTTTACGCGGAAGGCCGATAAAATCCACACAAGGAATTTGCACCACCTACTTTGGGCCACCGGCGCCCGCTTGAATATCTAAGGGTGCCTCGCCTTAAAGCTCCCTTTCGTGCGGTCTTAACAGCCAGGGCAAGTAAGTAGACCTTGCTAGCCTCCGCACTCCAGGTGGAGATTCAGCCTGAAGTTAAAGTAAAGAGCAGAGAGAAGGAAAGGTAGAGAAGAAGAAAGAGAGAGAAAGACACGGGGGGAGCCAGAGTCCCAAGAAACCAGGCTGAGAGACTAGTTCGAGAAGCTGGTCCGAGAAACTGGCCCCGGACCCTGGCCTCCTCCTTTATTGTTCACAAGGCCTTTTATATTTTTGATAAAACATGGAGATCAATGGATAACACAAAATTATGTAGCGTTCACAACCCAGATTCTTTCTGTATATCATTTTGTATACAAAAGGTCTCAGGTGATTTACATTATCTTCTGGCCAAGAGGCTTGTTAACACTTTTTGGCTCTCTTCCTTAATGAATGTTAATTTTGTTTCCCCTGAAGTGTTTTTCTTTAATCTGCATCTCCTTAAAGCATTAAAGTTACATCTCTATAGAACAAATGTGCAGTGGGTTATAACAAAGAAGGTACTTAACTCAAAGATATAATGTTGCTAATACCAGGTCTACTACTTGTTTTTCTATATACCAACTATATCTAAAAATAAAGGATATGAAAATTTGGCCAGCAAGCATTGACCCAAAAAATGAAACTTTTAATCAGTCCTATTCTAAGATTTTGACTCCTCGAAAGCTCCTGCATTCCTAGGATGTTTTAAGCTTCCTGTGCCTCCTGCGGTCAGGAGGCCTCAAACAATCACAAGCGCAGCTGTACGAGTCCTACAGGCAGGCTAGAAAGCCATCAGAGGGTTTTTGGATTGAAACACTCTTTCAAATGCAGAAGACTAACGCGCTGAATTGACTTTTTCCAGAAAAGGTCAGAAGAGTGAAAAAAGCAGAGCACAAAAACCGGCAGATATTTGTTGGGGTACATGCTTAAAAACTTCCAGAGGGGTCCCTGAAGTCTGAGCACGCCTTGCGTATGTCAGCTTCCTTCCTCATAACCTTGTCACGGGCGGCTTGCTCACACTGGCTCCCGGCAGTCTTAGGCCCCGGCATCGACGGGAGAGGAATCCCGAGAGGCCCCCGAGCAACTCGCATGGGGACTGGCCTTTCCTGAGGCACCAGAGCGGGTCCCTGAGGACCCGTCGTAAGTTGAGAGCACCTGCCGCAACTCGAGAAAATCCAGGAGGTTCTCCCCTCCAGGCGAGATGAGGCCCATTTCCGCTGAGGCGTCTCGAGGCTAATCACACCTAACCTCTGGAACTTCCAAAGGGTCCTTCACACCCTTGCTGCAAACTCAAGAAGTTCCGCGACATACCCGTCTCCACTCGAGAGGAAGCACGAGAGTCCCGCCCTCATCCAGAGGAGCGCTGTTTCCGCCTCCTAGCTCGAGAGGAGGGATCTTTCCCTGCGTGGTCGGGGAAAGAATTCCCGGCGTTCCCGTCGCATCTCAAGAGGAGGCGCTCTCCAGAGGAAAGGCGAGAGGAACTCTAGGGTCGTGCCACCATTCCCAGAGTCCCCCAGATGTCTCAGTCCATTTAGGGAAACCTGTTTTCTCCTGCACTGCCTCGACTTTCAAGCCGAGGATCGACTCACACCACGGTGGCACGTGGGACAGCCCTGTGGGAAAGCTTCGTGGGAAAGCCACAGATCCCTTGACCCACTCGACGGGAAGCGTGACACTGCTGCTAGAGCTGGGGAGGAAAGCGCACGTGCATGCCCCACTCGAGAGGAGGACTGACTCCCCAGGGGAGACTCAGGAAGTACCGCAAGATCCATGTCAGCACTGGAGAGGAATCCTCAGGTTCCGGCACCGACTCCACACAAGGTCTTAGGCCCCAGCATCGACAGGAGAGGAATCTCGAGAGGCCCCGAGCAACTCGCTTGGGACTGGCCTTTCCTGAGGCCACCAGAGCGTGTCCCTGAGGTCCCCGTCGTAAGTCGAGAGGAACTGCCGCAACTCGAGAAAATCCAGGAGGTTCTCCCCTCCAGGCGAGATGAGGCCCATTTCCGCTGAGGCTTCTCGAGGCTAATCACACCTAACCTCTGGAACTTCCAAAGGGTCCTTCACACCCTTGCTGCAACTCAAGAAGTTCCCCGACATACCCGTCTCCACTCGAGAGGAAGCACGAGAGTCCCGCCCACATCCATAGGAGCCCCGTTTCCACCTCCTAGCGCGAGAGAAGGGATCCTTTCCCTGCCTGTTCTGGAAAGAATTCCTGGCGTTCCCGTGACATCTCAAGATGAGGTGCTCTCCACAGGAAAGGCCAGAGGAACTCCCAGGGTCGTGCCACCATTACTAGAGTCCCCCAGATGTCTCCGTCCATTCCAGGGACACCTGTTTTCCCTGCACTGCCTCGACTTTCAAGCCGAGGATCGACTCACTGCACGGTGACACGTGGGACAGCCCTGTGGGAAAGCCTCTAGGGAAAGCCACAGATCCCTTGATCCACTCGTCGGGAAGCGTGACACGGCTGCTAGAGCTGGGGAGGAATGCGCACGTGCATGCCCCACTCGAGACGTGGACTGACTCCCCTGGGGAGACTCCAGAATTACCCCAAGATCCATGCTAGCCCTGGAGAGGAATCCTCAGGTTCCGCAAACGACTCCACACAAGGTCTTAGGGCCCCGGCATCGACGGGAGTAGGAATCCCTATAGGCCCCCGAGCAACTCGCATGGGGACTGGCCTTTCCTGAGGCCACGAGAGCGGGTCCCTGAGGTCCCCGTCGTAAGTCGAGAGCACCTGCCACAACTCGAGAAAATCAGGAGGTTCTACCTTCCAGGCGAGATGAGGCCCATTTCCGCTTAGGTGTCTCGAGGCTAATCACACCTAAACTCTGGAACTTCCAAAGGGTCCTTCACACCCTTGCTGCAACTCAAGAAGTTCCCCGACATACCCGTCTCCAATCGCGAGGAAGCACAAGAGTCCCGACAACATCCAGAGGAGCCCCCTTTCCGCCTCCTAGCTCGAGAGGAGGGATCCTTTCCCTGCCTGGTCTGGAAAGAATTCCTGGCGTTCCCGTCGCATCTCAAGATGAGGTGCTCTCCACAGAAAAGGCGAGAGGAACTCCAGGGTCGTGCACCATTCCCAGAGCCCCAGATGTCTCCGTCCATTCCAGGGACACCTGTTTTCCCCTGCACTGCCTCGACGTTCAAGCCGAGGATCGACTCACACCAACACGGTCGCACGTGGGATAGCCCTGTGGTAAAAACTTCGTGGGAAAGCCTCGTGGGAAAGCCTCGAGGGAAAGCCACAGATCCCTTGATCCACGCGAAGGGGAGCGTGACACTGCTGCTACAGCTCGGAGGAAATAGCACGTGCATGCCCCCACACCAGTCGAGGACTTACTCCGCTGGGGAGACTCCAGAAGTACCACAAGGTCCATGTCAGTACTGGAGAGGAATCCTCAGGTTCCGGCACCGACTCAACACAAGGTCTTAGGCCCCGGCATCGACGGGAGAGGAATCCCTATAGGCCCCCGAGCAACTGGCATGGGGACTGGCCTTTCGTGAGGCCACCAGGAGCGGGTCCCTGAGGTCCCCGTCGTAAGTCGAGAGCACCTGCCGCAACTCGAGAAAATCCAGGAGGTTCTCCCCTCCAGGAGAGATGAGGCCCATTTCCGCTGAGGCGTTTGGAGGCAAATCACACCTAACCTCTGGAACTTCCAAAGGGTCCTTCACACCCTTGCTGCAACTCAAGAAGTTCCCCGACATCCTCGTCTCCACTCAACAGGAAGCACGAGAGTCCGCCTACATCCAGAGGAGCCCCATTTCCGCCTCCTAGCTCGAGAGGAGGGATCCTTTCCCTGCGTCGTGGGGAAAGAATTCCCCGCATTCCTGTCACATTTCAAGAGGAGGCGCTCTCCACAGGAAAGGCGAGAGGAACTCCAGGGTCGTGCCACCATTTCCAGAGCCCCCCAGATGTCTCAGTCCATTCCAGGGAAAACTGTTTTCCGCACTGCCTCGACTTTCAATCCGAGGATCGACTCACACCACGGTGGCACGTGGGAGAGCCCTGTGGGAAAGATTCGTGGGAAAGCCTCGTGGGAAAGCTTCGAGGGAAAGCCACAGATCCCTTGATCCACGCGAAATGAAGCGTGACACTGCTGCTACAGCTGGGGAGGAAAGCCACGTGCATGCCCCCAGTCGAGACGTGGACTGACTCCCCTGGGGAGACTCCAAAATTACCCCAAGATCCATGCCAGCCCTGGAGTGGAATCCTCAGGTTCCGCAAACGACTCCACACAAGGTCTTAGGCCCCGGCATCGACGGGAGAGGAATCCCGATAGGCCCCCGAGCAACTCGCATGGGGACTGGCCTTTCCTGAGGCCACGAGAGCGGGTCCCTGAGGTCCACGTCGTAAGTCGAGAGCACCTGCCACAACTCGAGAAAATCAGGAGGTTCTACCTTCCAGGCGAGATGAGGCCCCATTTCCGCTGAGGTGTCTCGAGGCTAATCACACCTAACCTCTGGAACTTCCAAAGGGTCCTTCACACCCTTGCTGCAACTCAAGTAGTACCCCGACATACCCGTCTCCACTCTAGAGGAATCGCGAGAGTCCCGCCCACATCCAGAGGAGCCCCATTTCCGCCTCCTAGCTCGAGAGGAGGGATCCTTTCCCTGCGTGGCGGGAAAGAATTCCGGCATTCCCGTCGCATCTCAAGAGGAGGCGCTCTCCACAGGAAAGACGAGAGGAACTCCAGGGTCGTGCCACCATTCCCAGAGTCCCCCAGATGTCTCAGTCCATTCCAGGGAAACCTGTTTTCCCTGCACTGCCTCGACTTTCAAGCCGAGGATCGACTCACACCACGGTGGCACGTGGGACAGCCCTGTGGAAAGCCTCGTGGGAAAGCCCCTGATCCCTTGATCCACGAGAAGGGAAGCGTGACACTGCTGCTACAGATCAGGAGGAAAGCGCCCGTGCATGCCCCCACTCGAGACGAGGACTGACTCCCCTGGGAGACTCCAGAAGTACCCCAAGATCCATGCCAGAACCGGAGAGGAATACTCAGGTTCCAACACCGACTCCACACAAGGTCTTAGGCCCCGGCATCGCCGTGAGAGGAATCCCAAGAGGCCCCGGAGCAACTCGCATGGGGACTGGCCTTTCCTGAGGCCACCAGAGCGGGTCCCGGAGGTCCCGTCGTCAAGTCGAGAGCACCTGCCGCAACTCGAGAAAATCCAGGAGGTTCTCCCGTCCAGGTGTGATTAGGCCCATTTCCGCTGAGGCGTCTCGAGGCTAATCACACCTAACCTCTGGAACTTCCAAAGGGACCCACACCCATGCTGCAACTCAAGAAGTTCCCCGACATACCCGTCTCCACTCGAGAGGAAGCACGAGAGTCCACGCCCACATCCAGAGGAGCCCAGTTTCCGCCTCATAGCACAGA
>NW_017195032.1:0-9087 GCF_001704415.2 Capra hircus
TTCCTGGATTTTCTCGAGTTGCGGCATGCTCTCGACTTACGACGGGGACTCAGGGACCCACTCTGGTGGCCTCAGGAAAGGCCAGTCCCCATGCGAGTTGCTCGGCTCTCGGGATTCCTCTCCGTCGATGCCGGGGCCTAAGACCTTGTGTGGAGTCAGTGCCGGAACCTGAGGATTCCTCTCCAGTGCCGACATGGATCTCCGGGGACTTCTGGAGTCTCCCCAGAGGCGTAAGTCCTCGTCTCGAGTGGGGGCATGCACGTGCGCTTTCCTCCCGAGCTGTAGCAGCAGTGTCACGCTTCCCTTTTCGTGGATCAAGGGATCTGTGGCTTTCCCTCTAGACTTTCCCATGAGGCTTTCCCACGAGGCTTTCCCACAGGCTTTCCACGTGCCACGTGGTGTGAGTCGATCCTCGGCTTTAAAGTCGAGGCAGTGCAAGGGAAACAGTTTCCCAGGAATGGACTGAGACATCTGGGGGACTCAGAGAATGGTGGCACGACCTGGAGTTCCTCTCGCCTTTCCTCTGTGGAGAGCGCCTCCTCTTGAGAAGCGACGGGAACGCCGGGAATTCTTTCCCTACCACGCAGGGAAAGTATCCCTCCTCTCTAGATAGCAGGCGAAAACGGGGCCACTCTGGATATGTGCGGGACTCTCGGATTCCTCTTGAGTGGAGACGGGTATTTCGGGGAACTTCTTGAGTTGCAGCAAGGGTGTGAAGGACCCTTTGGAAGTTCCAGAGTTAAAGTGTGATTACCCCCTAGTTGCCTCAACGGAAATGGGCCTCATCTCGCCTGGAGGGGAGAACCTCCTGGATTTTCTCGAGATGCGGCAGGTGTTCTCGACTTACGACGGGGACCTCAGGGATCCGCTCTGGTGGCCTCAGGAAAGGCCCGTCCCCATGCGAGTTGCTCGGGGACCTCTCGGGATTCCTCTCCCGTCGATGCTGGGCCTAAGACCTTGTGTGGAGTCAGTGCCGGAACCTGAGGATTCCTCTCCAGTGCAAACATGGATCTTAGGGTACTTCTGGAGTCTCCCCAGGGCAGTCAGTCCTCGTCTCGAGAGGGGGCATGCACGTGCGCTTTCCTCCCGAGCTGTAGTAGCAGTGTCGTGCTTCCCTTCGCGTGGATCAAGGGATCTGTGTCTTTCCCTCGAGGCTTTCCCACGAGGCTTTCCCACAGGGCTGTCCCACGTGCCACCGAGATGTGAGTCGATCTTCGGCTTGAAAGTCGAGGCAGTGCAGGGAAAACAGATTTCCCTGGAATGGACTGAGACATCCAGGGGACTCTGGGAATGGTGGTACGACCCTGGAGTTCCTCTCGCCTTTCCTGTGGAGAGCACCTCCTCTTGAGATGCAACGGGAACGCCGGGAATTCTTTCCCGACCACGCTGGGAAAGGATCCCCCCCCTCGAGCTAGGAGGCGGAAACGGGGCTCCTCTGGATGTGGGCGGGACTCTCGTGCTTCCTCTCGAGTGGAGACGGGTATGTCGGGGAACTTCTTGAGTTGCAGCAGAGGTGTGAAGGACCCTTTGGAAGTTCCAGATGTTAGATGTGATTAGCCTCGAGACGCCTCAGCGGAAAAGGGCCTCATCTCGAATGCAGGGGAGAACCTCCTGGATTTTCTCGAGTTGCGGCAGGTGCTCTCGACTTACGACGGGGACCTCAGGGACCCGATCTGGTGGCCTCAGGAAAGGCCAGTCCCCATAAGAGTTGCTCGGGGGCCTCTCGGGATTCCTCTCCCGTCGATGCCGGGGCCTAAGACCTTGTGTGGAGTCGGTGCGGGAACCTGAGGATTCCTCTCCAGTGCTGACATGGATCTTGGGGTACTTCTGGAGTCTCCCCATGGAGTCAGTCCTCGTCTCGTTTGGGTGCATGCACGTGCGCTTTTCTCCCGAGCTGTAGCAGCAGTGTCACTCTTCCCTACGCGTGGATCAAGGGATCTGTGGCTTTCCCTCGAGGCTTTCCCACGAGGCTTTCCCAGGCTTTCCCACAGGGCTGTCCAACGTGCCATCGCGGTGTGAGTCCATCCTCGGCTTGAAAGTCGACTCAGTGCAGGGAAAACAGGTTTCCCTGGAATGGACTGAAACATCTGGGGGACTCTGGAATGGGGCCTGATACTGGAGTTCCTCTCGCCTTTCCTGTGGAGAGCGCCTACTCTTGAGATGAGACGGGAACGCTAGGAATTCTTTCCCGACCACGCAGGGAAAGGATCCCTCCTCTCGAGCTAGGAGGCGGAAACGGGGCTCCTCTTTATGTGGGCGGGACAATCGTGCTTCCTCTCGAGTGGAAACGGGTATGTCGGGGAAACTTCTTGAGTTGCAGAAAGAGTGTGAAAGACCCTTTGGAACTTCCAGAGGTTAGGTGTGATTAGCCTCGAGACGTCTCAGCAGAAATGGGCCTCATCTCCCCGGGAAGGGAGAACCTCCTGGATTTTCTCGAGTTGCGGCAGGCGCTCTCGACTTACGACGGGCTCCTCAGGGACCAGCTCTGGTGGCCTCAGGAAAGTCCAATCCCCATGCTAGTTGCTCGGGGCCTTTCGGCATTCCTCTCCATCGATTCCCAGGCCTAAGACCTTCTGCGGTGTCGGTGCCGGAACCTGAGGATTCCTCTCCAGTGCTGACATGGATCTTGGGGTACTTCTGGAATAGCCCCAGGGGAGTCAGTCCTCGTCTTGAGTGGGGGCATGCACGTGTGCTTTCCTCCGAGCTGTATCAGCAGTGTCACACTTCCCTTCCCGTGGATCAAGGAATCTGTGGCTTTCCCTCGAGGCTTTCCCAGCAGTCTTTCCAAGAGGCTTTCCCACAGGGCTGTCCCTACGTGCCACCGTGGTGTGATTCGATCCTCGGCTTGAAAGTCGAGGCAGTGCAGGGAAAACAGGTTTCCCTGGAATGGACTGAGACATCTGCGGGACTCTGGGAATGGTGGCACGACCCTTGAGTCCCTCCTCGCCTTTCAGGTGGAGAGCGCCTCCTCTTGAGATGCAATGGGGAACGCCGGGGAATTCTTTCTCGACCCTGCAGGGAAAGGATCCCACCTCTCGAGCTAGGAGGCGGCAACGGGGGCTCCTCTGGATGTGGGCGGGACGCTCGTGATTCCTCTCGAGTGGAGACAGGTATATCCGGGAACTTCTTGAGTTGCAGGAAAGGTGTGAAGGACCCTTTGGAAGTTCCAGAGGGTAGGTGTGATTAGCCTCGAAACGCCTCAGCAGAAAGGAGCCTGACCTCGCCTGGAGGGGAGAACCTCCTGGATTTTCTCGAGTTGCTGCAGGTGCTCTCGACATATGACGGGTATCTCAGGGACCCGCTCTGGTGGCCTCAGGAAAGGCCAGTCCACATGCGCGTTGCCTGGGGACCTCTCGGGATTCCTCTCCCATCGATGCCAGGACCTAAGACCTTGTGTGGAGTCGGTGCCTGAACCTGAGGATTCCTCTCCCAGTGCTGACATGGATCTTGGGTTACTTCTGGAGTCTCCCCAGGGGAGTCAGTCCTCGTCTCGTGTGGGGGCATGCAGGTGCGCTTTCCTTCAGAGCTGTAGCAGCAGTGTCACGCTTCCCTTCGCGTGGATCAAGGGATCTGTGGCTTTCCCTCGAGATTTCCCCACGAGGCTTTCCCACGAGGCTTTCTCTCGAGGCTTTCCCACGAGGCTTTCCCACAGGGCTGACCCACGTGTCACCGTCGTGTGAGTCGATCCTCGTCTTGAACGTCGAGGCAGTGCAGGGAAAACAGGTTTCCCTGGAAATGGACTGAGATATCTGGGGGACTCTGGGAATGGTGGCACGACCCTTGGGTTCCTCTCGCCTTTCCTGTGGAGAGCGCCTCCTCTTGAGATGCCGAGGGAATGCCGGGAATTCTTTCCCGACCACGCAGGGAAAGGATCCCTCCTCTCGAGCCATGAGGCGGAAACGAGGCTCCTCTGGATGTGGCGGGACTCTCGTGCTTCCTCTCGAGTGGAGCAGGGTATGTCGGGGAACTTCTTGAATTGCAGCAAGGGTGTGAAGGACCCTTTGGAAGTTCCATAGGTTAGGTGTGATTATTTCGAGACGCCTCAGCGGAAATTGGCCTCATCTCGCCTGGAAGGGAGAACCTCCTGGATTTTCTCGAGTTGCGGCAAGGTGCTCTCGACTTACGAAGGGGACCTCAGGGACCCTCTCTGGTGGCCTCAGGAAAGGCCAGTCCCCATGCGAGTTGCTCGGCGGCATCTCGGGATTCCTCTCCCGTCGATGCCCGGGCCTAAGACCTTGTTTGGCAGTCGGTGCGGAACCTGAGGATTCCTCTCCAGTGCTGACATGGATCTTGGGGTACTTCTGGAGTCTCCCCAGGGGAGTCAGTCCTCGTCTCGAGTGGGGGCATGCACGTGCGCTTTCCTCCCTAGCTGTAGCAGCAGTGTCACGCTTCCCTTCGCGTGGATTAAGGGATCTGTGGCTTTCCACTCGAGGCTTCACATGAGCTTTCCCACGAGGCTTTCCCACAGGGCTGTCCCACGTTCCACCGTCGGTGTGAGTACGATCCTCGCTTGAAAGTCGAGGCAGTCAGGGAAAACAGGTTTCCCTGGAAATGAACTGAGACATCTGAGGGACTCTGGGAATGGTGGCACAACCCTGGAGTTCCTCTCGCCTTTCCTGTGGAGATCGCCTCCTCTTGAGATGCGCTGGGAACACTGGGAACTCTTTCCCGATCACTGAGGGAAAGGATCCCTCCTCTCGAGCTAGGAGGCGGAAACGGGGCTCCTCTGAATGTGGGCGGGACTCTCGTGCTTCCTCTCGAGTGGAGACGGGTATGTTGGGGATCTTCATGAGTTGCAGCAAGGGTGTGAAGGACCCTTTGGAAGTTCCAGAGGTTAAGTGTGATTAACCTTGAGACACCTCAGCGGAAATGGTCCTCATCTCGCCTGGAAGGGAGAACCTCCTAGATTTTCTCAAGTTGCTGCAGGTGCTCTCTACCTACGACGGGGACCTCAGGGACCCGCTCTGGTGGCCTCAGGAACGGCCAGTCCCCATGGGAGTTGCTCGGGGAGACTCACGGGATTCCTCTCCCATCGATGCCGGGGCCTAAGACCTTTGTGGAGTTGGTGCCGTAAAGTGAGGATTCCTCTCCAGTGCTGACATGGATCTTGGAGTACTTCTCGAGTCTACCCAGGGCAGTCAGTCCTCGTCTCGAGTGGGTGCATGCACGTGCGCTTTCCTCCCGAGCTGTAGCAGCAGTGTCACGCTTCCCTTCGCGTGGATCAAGGGATCTGTGGCTTTCCCTCGAGGCTTTCCCACGAGGCTTTCACACAGGGCTGTTCCACGTGCCACCGTGCAGTGAGTCGATGCTCGGCTTGAAAGTCGAGGCAGTGTAGGGAAAACAGGTTTCCCTGGAATGGACTGAGACATCTGGGGGACTCTGGGAATGGTGGCACGACCCTGGAGTTCCTCTCGCCTTTCCTGTGGTTGCGCCTCCTCTTGAGATGCGAGGGAACGCCGGGAATTCTTTCCGGATAACGCAGGGAAAGGATCCTTCCTCTCGAGCTATGAGGCGGAAACGGGCTCCTCTGGATGTGGGCAAGACTCTCGTGCTTCCTCTCGAGTGGAGAGGGGTATTTCGGGGAACTTCTTGAGTTGCAGCTAGGGTTTGAAGGCCCCTTTGTTAGTTCCAGATGCTTGATGATTAGCCTCGAGACGCCTCATCGGATATGGGCCACATCTCGCCTGGAGGGGAGAACCTCCTGGATTTTCTCGAGTTGCAGCTGGAGGTCTCGACTTACGACTTGGACCTCAGAGACACGCTCTGGTGGCCTCATGAAAGGCGAATCCCAAGCAAGTTGCTCGTGGGCTTCTCGGGATTCCACTCCCGTCGATGCCGGCCTAAGACCTTGTGTGGAGTTACTGCCACAACCTGAGGATTCCTCTCCAGTGCCTACATGGATCTTCGGACACTTCTGGAGTCTCCCCAGGGGCGTCAGACCTCGGCTCGAGTGGGGGCATGCACGTGCGCTTTCCTCCCGAGCTGTAGCAGCAGTGTCACGCTTCCCTTCGCATGGATCAATGAATCTGTGGTTATCACTCGAGGCTTTCCCAAGAGGGTTTCCCACGAGGCTTTCCCACAGGGCTGTCCCACGTGCCACCTTGGTGTGAGTCTATCCTTGGCTGGTAAGTCGAGGCAGTGCAGGGAAAAACAGTTTCCCTGGAATGGACTGAGACATCTGGGGGACTCTGGGAATGGTGGCAACACCCCTGGAGTTCCTCTCGCCTTTCCTGTGGAGAGGCGCCTCCTCTTGAGAAGCGACGGGAACGCTGGGTATTCTTTCCCGACCACGAAGGAAATGATCCCTCCTCTCGAGCTAGGAGGCGGAAACGGGTTACTCTGGATGTGAGCGGTACTCTCGTGCTTCCTCTCAAGTGGAGACTGGTATGTCGGGGAACTTCTTAAGTTGCAGCAAGGGTGTGAATCACTCTTTGGAAGTTACAGAGGTTAGGTGTGATTAGCCTTGAGACACCTCAGCAGAAATGGGCCTCATCTCGCCTAAGGGGAAAACCACCTGGATTTTCTCTAGTTGCGGCAGGTGCTCTCGACTTACGATGGGGACCTCAGGGACCCGCTCTGGTGGCCTCAGGAAAGGCTAGTATCCATGCGAGTTTCTCGGGGTCCTCTCGGGACTCCACTCCCGTCGATGCCGGGGCCTAAGTCCTTGTGTGGAGTAGGTGCCGGAACCTGAGGATTCCTCTCCAGTGCTGACATGGATCTTGGGCTACTTCTGGAGTCTCCCCAGGGGAGTCTTTCGTCGTCTCGAGTGGGGGCATGCACGTGCGATTTCCTCCCGAGCTGAAGCAGCAGATTCACGTTTCCCTTCCCGTGGATCAAGGGATCTGTGGCTATCCCTCAAGGCTTTCCCACGAGGCTTCTCATAGGTTTGTACCACGTGCCACCGGTAGTGTGAGTCGTTCCTCGGCATGAAAGTCGAGGCAGTGCGGGAAAAACAGGTTTCCCTGGAATGGACTGAGACATCTGGGGTCTCTGGGAATGGTGGCCCGACAACTGGAGTTCCTCTCGCCTTTCCTGTGGAGAGCGCATCCTCTTGAGCTGCGACGGAAACACCGAGAATTTTTTCCCGAACACGCAGGGAAAGGATCCCTTCTCTCGAGCTAGGAGGTGTAAATGGGGATCCTCTGGATGAGGGCGGGACACTCGTACTTCCTCTCGAGTGGAGACGGGTAAGTCGGGGAACTTCTTGAGATGCAGAAAGGGTGTGAAGGACCCTTTGGAAGTTCCAGAGGTTAGGTGTGATTAACCTCGAGACGCCTCAGCGGAAATGGGCCTCTTCTTGCCTGGAGGGGAGAACCTCCTGGATTTTCTCGAGTTGCGGCAGGTGATCTCGACTTACGACGGGGACATCAGGGACCTGCTCTGGTGGCCTCAGGAAAGGCCAGTCCCCAAGCGAGTTGCTCGGGGGCCTCTCGGGATTCCTCTCCCGTCGATTCCGTGGCCTAAGACCTTGTGTGGAGTCTGGGCCGGAACCTGAGGATTCCTCTCCAGTGCTGACATGGATCTTGGGGTACTTCTGGAGTGTCCCCAGCGGAGTCAGTCCGCGACTCGAGTGGGGGGTACACGTGCGCTTTCCTCCCGAGCTTTAGCAGCAGTGTCAGGCTTCCCGTCGAGTGGATTAAGTGATCTGTGGCTTTCCCTCGAGGCTTTCCCATGAGGCTTTCCCAAGAAGCTTTCCCACAGGGCTGTCCCACGTGCCACCGTGGTGTGAGTCGATTATCGGCTTGAAAGTCGAGGCAGGCAGGGAAAACAGGTTTCCCTGGAATGGACTGAGACATCTGGGGAACTCTGGGAATGGTGGCACGACCCTGGAGTTCCTCTCGCCTTTCCTGTGAAGAGCGCCTCCTCTTGAGATGCGACGGAAGCCGGGAATTCTCTCCCGACCACGCAGGGAAAGGATCCCCCTCTCGAGCTAGGAGGCGGAAACGGGGCTCCTCTGGATGGGGGGCTCTCGTGCTTCCTCTCGAGTGGAGACGGGTTGTCGGGGAACTTCTTGAGTTGCAGTAAGGGTGTGAAGGACCCTTTGGAAGTTCCAGAGGTTAGGTGTGATTAGCCTCGAGACGCCTCAGGGAAATGGGCCTCATCTCGCCTGGAGGGAGAACCTCCTGGATTTTCTCGAGTTGCGGCAGGTGCTCTCGACTTACGACGGGGACCTCAGGGACCCGCTCTGGTGGCCTCAGGAAAGGCCAGTCCCCATGCGAGTTCTCGGGGGCCTCTCGGGATTCCTCTCCCGTCGATGCCGGGGCCTAAGATCTTGTGTGGAGTCGTGCCGGAACCTGAGCATTCCTCTTCAGTGCTGACATGGATCTTGGGGTACTTCTGGAGTCTCCCAGGGGAGTCAGTCCTCGTCTCGAGAGGGGGCATGCACGTGCGCTTTCCTCCCGAGCTGTAGCAGCAGTGTCACGCTTCCCTTCGCGTGGATCAAGGGATCTGTGGCTTTCCCTCGAGGCTTTCCCACGAGGCTTTCCCACAGGGCTGTCCCACGTGCCACCGAGGTGTGAGTCGATCCTCGGCTTGAAAGTCGAGGCAGTGCAGGGAAAACAGTTTTCCCCGGAATGGACTGAGACATCTGGGGGATTCTGGGAATGGCACGACCCTGGAGTTCCTCTCGCCTTTTCCTGTGGAGAGCGCCTCCTCTTGAGATGCGACGGGAACGCCGGGAATTCTTTCCCGACCACGCAGGGAAAGGATCCCTCTCTGGAGCTAGGAGGCGGAAACGGGGCTCCTCTGGATGTGGGGGAATCTCGTGCTTCCTCTAGAGTGGAGTCGGGTATTCGGGGAACTTCTTGAGTTGCAGCAAGCAAGGGTGTGAAGGACCCTTTGGAAGTTCCAGAGGTTAGGTGTGATTAGCCTCGAGACGCCTCAGTGGAAATGGGCCTCATCTCGCCTGGAGGGGAGAACCTCCTGGATTTTCTCGAGTTGCGGCAGGTGCTCTCGACTTACGACGGGGCCCTAGGGACCCACGCTGGTGGCCTCAGGAAAGGCCAGTCCCCATCGAGTTGCTCGGGGCCTCTCGGGATTCCTTCCCGTCGATGCCGGGGCCTAAGACCTTGTGTGGAGTCAGTGCCG
>NW_017195033.1:0-9087 GCF_001704415.2 Capra hircus
AGATGCGACCTGAACGTCGGGAATTCTTTCCCGAGCACCAGGGAAATTCCCTCCTCCTCGAGCTAGGAGGCGGAAACGGGGCTCCTCTGGATGTGGGCGGGACTCTCGTGCTTCCTCTCGAGTGGAGACGAGTATGTCGGGGAACTTCTTGAGTTGCAGCAAGGGTGTGAAGGACCCTTTATAAGTTCCGGAGGTTAGGTGTGATTAGCCTTGAGACGCCTCAGCGGAAATGGGCCTCATCTTGCCTGGAGGGGAGAACCTCCTGGATTTTCTCGAGTTGCGGCAGGTGCTCTCGACTTACGACTGGGACCTCAGGGACCCGCTCTGGTGGCCTCAGGAAAGGCCAGTCCCCATGCGAGTTGTTCGGGGGCCTCTCGGGATTCCTCTCCCGTCGATGCTGGGCCTAAGATCTTGTGTGGAGTCAGTGACGGAACCTGAGGATTCCTCTCCAGTGCCGACATGGATCTTGGGGTACTTTTGGAGTCTCACCAGGGCAGTCAGTCCTCGTCTCGAGTGGGGTCCTGCTCGTGCGCTTTCCTTCCCGAGCTGTAGCAGCACTGTCGCGCTTCCCTTAGTGTGGATCAAGGGGTATCTGTGTCTTTACCCTCGAGGCTTTCCCATGAGGCTTTCCCACAGGGCTGTCCCACGTGCCACGGTGGGTGTGAGTTGATCCTCCGGCTTGAAAGTCGATGCAGTTCAGGGAAAACAGTTTTCCCTGGAATGGACTGAGACATTCAGGGGACTCTGGGAATGGTGGCACGACCCTGAAATTCCCTCTAACCTTTCCTGTGGAGAGCGCCTCCTCTTGAGATGCAACGGGAACGCAGGGAATTCTTTCCCGACCACGCAGGGAAGGATCCCTCCTCTCGAGCTAGGAGGCGGAAACGGGGCTCCTCTGGATGTGGGGCGGGACTCTCGTGCTTCCTCTCGAGTGGAGACGGCTATGTCGGAGAACTTCTTGAGTTGCAGCAAGGGTGTGAAGGACCCTTTGGAAGTTGCAGATGTTAGATGTGATTAGCCTCCGAGACGCCTCAGCGGAAATGGGCCTCATCTCGCCTGCAGGGGAGAACCTCCTGGATGTTCTCGAGTTGCGGCAGGTGCTCTCGACTTACGACGGGGCCCTCAGGGACCCCGCTCTGGTGGCCTCAGGAAAGGCCAGTTCCCTTGCGAGTTGCATCGGGGGCCTCTCGGGATTCCTCTCCCGTCGATGCCGGGGCCTAAGACCTTGTGTGGAATCGGTGCCGAAACCTGAGGAATCGTCTCCAGTGCTGACATGGATCTTGGCGTACTTCTGGAGTCTCCCCAGGGGAGTCAGTCGTCGTTTCGAGTGGGGGCATGCACGTGTGCTTTACTCCCGAGCTGTGCCAGCAGTGTCACGCTTCCCTTCTCGTGGATCAAGGGACCTGTGGCTTTCCCTGGAGGCTTTCCCACGAGGCTTTACCAAGAGGCTTTCCCACAGGGCTGTCCCACGTGCCAACGTGGTGTGAGTCGATGCTCGGCTTGAAAGTCGAGGCAGTGCAGGGAAAACAGGTTTCCCTGGAATGGACTGAGACATCTGGGGGACTCAGGTAATGGTGTCACGACCCTGGAGTTCCCCTCGTCTTTCCTGTCGAGAGCGCCTCCTCTTGAGATGCGACCGGAACGCCGGGAATTCTTTCCCGAACACGCAGGGAAAGGATCCCTCCTCTCGAGCTAAGAGGCGGAAACGGGTCTCCTCTGGATGTGAGCGGGACTCTCGTGCTTCCTCTCAAGTGGAGACGCGTATGTCGGGGAACTTCTTGAGTTGCAGCAAGGGTGTGAAGGACCCTTTGGAAAGTTCCTGAATTTAGGTGTGATTAGACTCCTGACGCCTCAGCGGAAATGGGCCTCATCTCGCCTGGAGGGGAAAACCTCCTGGATTTTCTCGAGTTGCGGCAGGTGCTCTCGACTTACGACGGGGACCTCAGGGATCCCGCTCTGATGGCCTCAGGAAAGGCCAGTCCCCATGCGAGTTGCTCGGGGGACTCATCGGGATTCCACTCCCGTAGATGCCGGGGCCTAAGTCCTTTGTGGAGTCGGTGCCGGAACCTGAGGATACCTCTCCAGGCCAGACATGTATCTTGGGGTACTTCTGGAGTCTCCCCAGGGGGGTCAGTGCTCGTCTCGAGGGGAGGCATGCACGTGCGCTTTCCTCCCGAGCTGTAGCAGCAGTGTCACTCTTCCCTTCGCCTGGATAAAGGCATCTGTGGCTTTCCCTCGAGGCTTTCCCACGAGGCTTTCCCACGAGGCTTTCCCACAGGGCTGTCCCACGTGCCACCTTGGTGCGAGTCGATCCTCGGCTTGAAATTCGAGGCAGTGCAGGGAAAACAGTTTTTCCTGGCATGGACTGAAATATCTGGGGGACTCTGGGAATGGTGGCACGACCCTGGAGTTCCTCTCGCCTTTCCTGTGGAGAGCGCCTCCTCTTGAGATGCGACGGAAACGCCCGGAAATTCTTTCCCGACCACGAGGGAAATGATACCTCCTCTCGAGCTAGGAGGCGGAAAAGGGGTCTCCTCTGGATGTGGGCGGGACTCTCGTGCTTCCTCTCGAGTGGAGACGGGTATGTCGGGGAACTTCTTGAGTTGCAGCAAGGGTGTGAAGGACCCTTTGGAAGTTCCAGAGGTCAGGTGTGATAAGCCTTGAGTCGCCTCTGCGGAAATGGGCCTCATCTCGCCTGGAGGGGAGAACCTCCTGGATTTTCTCGAGTTGCGTCAGGTGCTCTCGACTTACGACAGGGACCTCAGAGACCCGCTCTGGTAGGCCTCAGGAAAGACCAGTCCCCATGCGAGTTACTCAGGGCCCTCTCGGGGTTCCTCTCCCGTCGATGCCAGGGCCTAAGACCTTGTGTGGAGTCGGTGCCGGAACCTGAGGATTCCTTTGCAGTGCTGACAAGGATCTTGGGGTACTTCTCCAGTCTCCCCACGGGAGTCAGTCCTCATCTCGAGTGGGGGCATGCACGTGCGCTTTCCTCCCGAGCTGTAGCAGCAGTGTCACGCTTCCCTTCGCGTGGATCAAGGTATCTGCGGCTTTCCCACGAGTCTCTTTCCACGAGGCTTTCCCACGAGACTTTCCCAAAGGGCTGTCCCACGTGCCACCGTGTTGTGTGTCGATCCTAGGCTAGAAAGTTGAGGCAGTGCAGGAGAAACAGGTTTCCATGGAATGGACTGAGACATCTGGGGGCCTCTGGGAATGGGTGCACGAATCTGGAGTTCCTCTCGCCTTTCCTGTGGAGAGCGCCTCCTCTTGAGATGAGACGGGAACTCCGGGAATACTTGACCGACCACTCAGTGAAAGGATCCCTCCTCTCGAGCTAGGAGGCAGTAACGGGGCTCCTCTGGATGTGGGCGGGACTCTCGGGCTTCCTCTCGAGTGGAGACGGGTATGTGGGGGAGCTTCTTGAGTTGCAGCAAGGGCGTGAAGGACCCTTTGTAAGTTCCATAGGTTAGGTGTGATTAGCCTCGAGACGCCTCAGCGGTAATGGGCCTCATCTCGCCTGGAGGGTAGAAACCTCCTGGATTTTCTCGAGTTGCGGCAGGTGCCCTCGACTTACGACGGGGACCTCAGGGACCCGCTCTGGTGCCCTCAGGAAAGGCCAGGCCCCATGCGAGTTGCTCGGGGGCCTCTCGGGATTCCTCTCCCGTCTATGCCGGGGCCTAAGACCTTGTGTGGAGTCGGTGCCAGAACCTGAGGATTCCTCTCCGGTGCTGACATGGATCTTGGGGTACTTCTGAGGTCTCCCCGGGGGAGTCAGTCCTCGTCTCGAGGGGAGGCATGCACGTGGGCTTTCCTCCCGAGCTGTAGCAGCAATGTCACGCTTTCCTTCACGTGGATCAAGGGATCTGTGGCTTTCCCTCGAGGCTTTCACACGAGGCTTTCCCAAGAAGCTTTCCCACAGGGCTGTCCCACGTGCCACCGTGGTGTGAGTCGATCCTCGGCTAGAAAGTCGAGGCAGTGCAGGGAAACAGGTTTCCCTGGAACGGACTGAGACATCTGGGGGACTCTGCGAATGGTGGCACGACACTGGAGTTCCTCTCGCCTTTCCTGTGGAGAGCGCCTCCTCTTGAATTGCGATGGGAACTCGGTGAATTCTTTCCAGACAACGCACGGAAAGGATCCCACCTCTGGAGCTAAGAGGCAGAAATGGGGCTCCTCTGGATGTGGGTGGGACTCTCGTGCTTCCTCTCGAGTGCAGACGGATATGTCGGAGAACTTCTTGAGTTGCAGCAAGGGTGTGAAGGACCCTTTGGAAGTTCCAGAGGTTAGGTGTGATTAGCCTCAAGACGCCTCAGCGGAAATGGGCCTCATCTTGCCTGGAGGGGAAAACCTCCTGGATTTTCTCGAGTTGCGGCAGGTGCTCTCGACTTATGACGGGGACCTCAGGGACCCGCTCTGGTGGACTCAGTAAAGGCCAGTCCACATGCGCGTTGCTCAGGGGCCTCTCGGGATTCCTCTCCCGTCGATGCCGGGGCCTACGACCTTGTGTGAATTTGGTGCCGGAACTTGAGGATTCCTCTCCAGTGCTGACATGGATCTTGGGGTACTTCTGGAGTCTCCCCAGGGGAGTCAGTCGTAGTCTCGAGTGGGGGCATGCACGTGCGCTTTCCTCCAGAGCTGTAGCAGCAGTGTCACGCTTCCTTTCGCGTGGATCAAGGGATCTGTGGCTTTCCCTAGAGACTTTCCCACGAGGCTTTCCCACGGGGCTTTCCCACGAGGCTTTCCCACAGGGCTGTCCCACGTGCCACCGTGGTGTGAGTCGATCCTCGGCTAGAAAGTCAAGGCAGTGCAGGGAAAACAGGTTTTCCTGGAATGGACTGAGACATCTGGGGGACTCTGCGAATGGTGGCACGACCCTTGAGTTCCTCTCGCCTTTCCTGTGGAGAGCGCCTCATCTTGAGATGCGACGGGAACTGCCGGGAATTCATTACCAACCACACAGGGAAAGGATCCCTCCTCTCGAGCTACGAGGCGGACACGGGGCTCCTCTGGATGTGAGCGGAGCTCTTGTGCTTCCTCTCGAGTGGAGACGGGTATGTCATGGAAATTCTTGAGTTGCAGCAAGGGTGTGAAGGACCCTTTGGAAGTTCCAGAGATTAGGTGTGATTAGCCTCGAGACGCCTCAGCGAAATGGGCCTCATCTCGCCTGGAGGGCAGAACCTCCTGGATTTTCTCGAGTTGCGGCAGGTGCTCTCGACTTACGACAGGGACCTCAGGGACCCGCTCTGGTGGCCTCAGGAAAGGCCAGTCCCCATGCGATTTGCTCGGGGCCCGCTCGGGATTCCTCTCCCATCGATGCCGGCCCTAAGACCTTGTGTGGAGTCGGTGTCGGAAACTGAGAATTCCCCTGCAGTGCTGACATCGCTCTTGGGGTACTTCTGAAGTCTCCCCAGGGGAGTGAGTCCTCGTCTCCAGTCGGGGTATGCACGTGCGCTTTCCTCCCTGAGCTGTAGCAGCAGTGTCACGCTTCCCTTCCCGTGGATCATAGGATCTGTGGCTTTCCCTCGAGGCTTTCCCATGAGGCTTTCCCACGACGCTTTCCCACCAGGCTTTCCAACGAGGCTTTCCCCCAGTGATGTCCCACGTGCCACCGCGGTGTCAGTCGATCCTCGGTTTGAAAGTCGAGGCAGTGCCGGGGAAACAGGCTTCCCTGGAATGGACTGAGACATCTGGGGGACTCTGGGAATGGTGACACGACCCTGGAGTTCCTCTCGCCTTTCCTGTGGAGAGCGCCCCCTCTTGATATGTGACGGGAACGCCGGGAATTCTTTTTCCGAACACGCAGGAAAGGATCCCTCCTGTCGAGCTAGGAGGCGGAAACAGGGCTCCTCTGGATGTGGGCGGACTCTCGTGCTTCCCTCTCGAGTGAGACGGGTATGTCAGGGAACTTCTTGAGTTGCAGCAAGGGTGTGAAGGCCCTTTGGAAGGTCCAGAGGTTAGGTGTGATTAGCCTCGAGTCGCCTCTGCGGAAATGGGGCTCATCTCGTCTGGAGGGAAGAACCTCCTGGATTTTCTCGAGTTGTGGCAGGTTCTCTCGACTTATGACGGGGACCTCAGGGACTCGCTCTGGTGGCCTCAGGAAGGCCAGTCCCCATGCGAGTGGCTCGGGGCCTCTCGGGATTTCACTCCATCGATGCCGGGGCCTAAGGCCTTGTGTGGAGTCGGTGCAGGAACCTGAGGATTCCTCTCCTTGCTGACATGGATCTTGGGTACTTCTGGAGTCTCCCCAGGGGAGTCAGTCCTCGTCTCGAGTGGCGCATGCACATGCGCTTACCTCCCCGAGCTGTAGCTGCAGTATCTCGCTTCCCTTCTTGTGGAGTAAGGGATCTGTGGCTTTCCCTCGAGTCTTTCCCACGAGGCTTTCCACGAGGCTTTCCCAAAGGGCTGTCCCACATGCCACCGTTGTGTGAGTCGATCCTCGGCTTGAGAGCCAAGGCAATGCAGGGAAAACAGGTTTCCGTGAAATGGACTGAGACATGTGGGGGACTCTGGGAATGGTGGCACCACCCTGGAGTTCCTCTCGCCTTTCCTGTGGAGAGCGACTCCTCTTGAGACGCTATGGGAACGCCGGGAATTCTTTCCCGACAACGCAGGGAAAGGATCCCTCCTCTCGAGCTAGGAGACGGAAACGGGGCTCCTCTGGATGTGGGCAGGCCTCTCGTGCTTCCTCTCGAGTGGAGACAGGTATGTCAGGGAACTTCTTGAGTTGCAGCAAGGACGTGAAGGACCCTTTGGAAGTTCAGAGGTTAGGTGTGATTAGCCTCGAGTCGCCTCTGCGGAAATGGGCCTCATCTCGCCTGGAGGGGAGAACCTCCTGGATTTTCTCGAGTTGTGGCAGGTGCTCTCGACTTATGACGGGGACCTCAGGGACCCGCTCTGGTGGCCTCAGGAAAGGCCAGTCCCCATGCGAGTTGCTCGGGGCCCTCTCGGGTCCTCTCCCGTCGATGCCGGGGCCTAAGACCTTGTGTGGAATCGGTGCCGGAACCTGAGGATTCCTCTCCAGTGCTGACATGGATCTTGGGGTACTTCTGGAGTCTCCCCAGGGGAGTCAGTCCTCGTCTCGAGTGGGGCATGCACGTGCGCCCTCCCGAGCTGTAGCAGCAGTGTCACGCTTCCCTTCGCGTGGATCAAGGGATCTGTGGCTTTCCCTCGAGGCTTTCCACGAGGCTTTCCCACGAGGCTTTCCAAGGGCTGTCCCTTGCCACCGTGGTGTGAGTCGATCCTCGTCTTGAAAGTCGAGGCAGTGCAGGGAAAACAGTTTCCCTGTAATGGACTGAGACATCTGGGGGACTCTGGGAATGGGCACGACCCTGGAGTTCCTCTCGCCTTTCCTGTGGAGAGCGCCTCCTCTTGAGATGCGACGGGAACGCCGGGAATTCTTTCCGACACGCAGGGAAAGGATCCCTCCTCTCGAGCTTGGAGGCGGAACCGGGCTCCTCTGGATGTAGGGACTCTCGTGCTTCCTCTCGAGTGGAGACGGGTATGTCGGGGAACTTCTTGAGTTGCAGCAAGGGTGTGAAGGACCCTTTGGAAGTTCCAGAGGTTAGGTTGATTAGCCTCGAGACGCCTCAGCGGGAAAATGGGCCTCATCTCGCCTGGAGGGTAGAACCTCCTGGATTTTCTCGAATTGCGGCAGGTGCTCACGACTTACGACGGGGACATCAGGGACCCGCTCTGGTGCCTCAGGAAAGGCCAGGCTCCATGCGAGTTGCTCGGGGCCTCTCGGGATTCCTCTCCCGTCGATGCCGGGGCCTAAGACCTTGTGTGGAGTCGGTGCCGGAACCTGAGCATTCCTCTCCAGTGCTGACATGGATCTTGGGGTACTTTGGAGTCTCCCCAGGGGAGTCAGTCCTCGTCTCGAGTGGGGGCACGCACGTGCGCTTTCCTCCGAGCTGTAGCAGCAGTGTCATGCTTCCCTTCGCGTGGATCAAGGGATCAGGGGCTTTCCCTCGAGGCTTTCCCACGAGGCTTTCCACGAGGCTTCCCACAGGGCTGCCCCCACGTGCCACCGTGGTGTGAGTCGATCCTCGGCTTGAAAGTCGAGGCAGTGCACGGAAAACAGGTTTCCCTGCAATTGACTGAGACATCTGGGGACTCTGGGAATGGTGGCACGACTCTGGAGTTCTTCTCGCCTTTCCTGTGGAGAGCGCCTCCTCTTGAGATGCGACGGGAACCCGGGAATCTTTCCGACCACGCAGGGAAAGGATCCCTCCTCTCGAGTTAGGAGGCGGAAACGGGCTCCTCTGGATGTGGGCGGGACTCTCGTGCTTCCTCGAGTGGAGACGGGATGTCGGGGAACTTCTTGAGTTGCAGCAAGGGTGTGAAGGACCCTTTGGAAGTTCCAGAGGTTAGGTGTGATTAGCCTCGAGACGCCTCAGCGGAAATGGGCCTCATCTCGCCTGGAGGGAGAACCTCCTGGATTTTCTCGAGTTGCGGCAGGTGCCTCGACTTACGACGGGGACCTCAGGGACCCGCTCTGGTGCCCTCAGGAAAGGCCAGTCCCCATGCGAGTTGCTCGGGGCCCTCTCGGGATTCCTCTCCCGTCGATGCGGGGCCTAAGACCTTGTGTGGAGTCGGTGCCGGAACCTGAGAATTCCTCTCCAGTGCTGACATGGTCTTGGGGTACTTCTGTAGTCTCCCCAGGGGAGTCAGTCCTCGTCTCGAGTGGGGCATGCACGTGCGCTTTCCTCCGAGCTGTAGCAGCAGTGTCACGCTTCCCTTCGCGTGGATCAAGGGATCTGTGGCTTTCCCTCGAGGCTTTCCCACGAGGCTTTCCCACAGGCTGTCCCCACGTGCCACCGGGTGTGAGTCGATCCTCGGCTTGAAAGTCGAGGCAGTGCAGGGAAAACAGGTTTCCTGGAATGGACTGAGACATCTGGGGGACTCTGGGATGGTGGCACGACCTGGAGTTCCTCTCGCCTTTCCTGTGGAGAGCGCCTCCCTCTTGAGATGCGACGGGAACGCGGGGAATTCTTTCCCACCACGCAGGGAAAGGATCCCTCCTCTCGAACTAGGAGGCGGAAACGGGGCTCCTCTGGATGTGGGCGGAGTGCTTCCTCTCGAGTGCGGGTA
>NW_017195034.1:0-9086 GCF_001704415.2 Capra hircus
CTGGGCGGCCTCAGGAAAGGCCAGTCCCCATGCGAGTTTGCATTGGGCCTCTCGGGATTCCTCGCACGTCGATGCCGGGGCCTAAGATCTTTGTGTGGAGTGGTGCGGAACCTGAGGATTTCCTTCCAGTGCTGACTTGGATCTTGGGGGTTCTTCTGGGTCTCCCCAGAGGTGTCAGGTCCTCGTCCGAGTGGCGGCATGCACGAGCTCTCTCCTTCCGAGATTTAGCAGCAGTGTCACGCTTCCCTTCGGTGGATCAAGGGATCTGTGCCTTTTCCCTCGAGGCTTTCCCACGAGTTTCCCACGAGGCCTCCCACAGGGGTGTCCCACGTGCCAACGTGGTGTGAGTCGATCCTTGGCTTGAAAGTAGAGGCAGTGCAGGAAAACAGGTTTCCTGGAATGGACTGAGACATCTGGAGGACTCTGGGAATGGTGGCACGACCCTGGAGTTCCTCTCGCCATTCCTGTGGAGAGCGCCTCCTCTTGAGATGCTACGGGAACGCCTGGAATTCTTTCCCGAACACGCAGGGAAAAGATCCCTTCCTCTCGAGCTGAGAGGCGGAAACGGGGCTCCTCTGGATGTGGGCGGAACTCTTGGGCTTCCTCTCGAGTGGAGAGGTATGTCAGGGAGCTTCTTGAGTTGCAGCAAGGGTGTGAAGGACCCTTTGGGAGTTCCAGAGGTTAGGTGTGATCAGCCTCGAGACGCCTCAGCGGAAATGGGCCTCATCTCGCCTGGAGGGGAGAACCTCCTGGATTTTTCTCGAGTTGCGGCAGGTGCTCTCGACTTACGACTGGGACCTCAGGGGACCCGCTCTTGTGGCCTCAGGAAAGGCCAGTCCCCTTGTGAGTTGCTCTGGGGCCTCTCGGGATTCCTCTCCCGTCGAATCCGGGGCCTAAGATCTTGTGTGAAGTTGGTGCCGGAACCTGAGCATTCCTCTCCAGTGCTGACATGGATCTGGGGGTACTTCTGGAGTCTCCCCAGGGGAGTCAGTCCTCGTCTCGAGTGGGGGCATGCATGTGCGCTTTCGTCCCTAGCTGTAACAGCCTTGTCACGCTTCCATAGGCGTGGATCAAGGGATCTGTGGCTTTCCCTCGAGGCTTTCCCACAGGGCTGTCCCACGTGCCACCGTGGTGTGAGTCGATCCTCGGCTTGAAAGTCGAGGCAGTGCAGGGAAAACAGGTTTCCCTGGAATGGACTGAGACATCTGGGGGGACACTGGGAATGGTGGCACGACCCTGGAGTAACTCTCACCTTTCCTGTGGAGAGAGCCTCCACTTGAGATGCGACCAGAACGCCGGGAATTCTTTCCCGACCACGCAGGAAAGGATCCCTCCTCTCGAGCTAGGAGGCGGAAACGGGGGCTCCTCTGGATGTGGGCGGGACTCTTCGTGCTTCCTCTCCAGTGGAGACGGGTATGTCGGGGAACTTCTTGAGTTGCAGCAAGGGTGTGAAGGACCCTTTGGAAGTTCCAGAGCTTAGGTGTGATTAGCCTGGTGACACCTCAGCGGAAACCGGCCTCATCTCGCCTGGAGGGGAGAACCTCCTGGATTTTCTCGAGTTGCGGCAGGTGCTCTCGACTTACGACGGGGACCTCAGGGACCCGCTCCGGTGCCTCAGGAAAGGCCGGTCCCCATGCGAGTTGCTATTGGGCGTCTCGGGATTCCTCTCCCGTCGATGCGGGGCCTAAGACCTTGTGTGGAGTTGATGAGGAACCTCAGGATTCCTTTCCAGTGCTGACATGGATCTTGGGGTACTTCTGGAGTCTCCCCAGGGGCGTCAGTCCTCGTCTCGAGTTGGGGCATGCACGAGCGATTTCCTCCCGAGCTGTAGCAGCAGTGTCACGCTTCCCTTCGCGTGGATCAAGGGATCTGTGGCTTTCCTCGAGGCTTTTACACGAGGCTTTCCCACGAGGCTTACCCACAGGGCTGTCCCACGTTCCACCATGGTGTGAGTCGATCCTCGGCTTGAAAGTCGAGGCAGTGCAGGAAAACTGGTTTCCCTGGAATGGACTGAGTCATCTGGGGGACTCTGGGAATGGTGGCACGACCCTGCAGTTTTCTCGCCTTTCCTGTGGAGAGCGCCTCCTCTTGAGATGCGACGGGAACGCCGGGAATTCTTGACCGAACAGGCAGGGAAAGGATCCCGCCTCTCGAGCTGGGAGGCGGAAACGGGGCTCCTCTGGATGTGGGCGGGACTCTCGTGCTTCCTCTCGAGTGGAGACGGGTATGTCGGGGAACTTCTTGAGTTGCAGCAAGGGTGTGAAGGAATCCTTGGAAGTTCCAGATGTTAGATGTGATTAGCCTCGAGACGCCTCAGTCGAAATGGGCCTCATCTCGCCTGGAGGGGAGAACCTCCTGGATTTTCTCGAGTTGCGGCAGGTGCTCTCGACTTACGACGGGAATCTCAGGGACCCGCTCTGGTGGCCTAAGGAAAGGCCGGTCCACATGCGAGTTGCTATTGGGCCTCTCGGGATTCCTCTCCCATCGATGCCGGGCCTAAGACCTTGTGTGGAGATGATGCCTGAACCTGAGGATAACTCTCCAGTGCTGACATAGATCTTGGGGTACTTCTGGGTGTCTCCCCAGGGAGTCAGTTTCTCGACTCCAGTGGGGGCAATCACGTACGCTTTCCTCTCGAGCTGTAGCAGCAGAGTCACGCTTCCCTTCACGTGGATAAAGGGATCTGTGGCTTTCCCTCGAGGCTTTCCCAGGAGTCTTTCCCACAGGGCTGTCCCACGTGCCACCGTTGGTATGCGTGGATCCTCGGCTTGAAAGTCGAGGCAGTGCAGGGAATACAGGTTTCCCTGGAAATGGACTGAGACATCTGGGGGACTCTGGGAATGGTGGCACGACCCTGGAGTTCCTCTCGCCTTTCCTGTGGAGAGCGCCTCCTCTTGAGATGCGACGGGAACGCCGGAATTCTTTCCGAACACGCAGGGAAAGGATACCCTCCTCTCGAGCTAGGAGGCGGAAACGGGGCTCCTCTGGATGTGGGCAGAACTCTAGTGCTTCCTCTCGAGTGGAGACGGGTATGTCGGGGAACTTCTTAGGTTGCAGCAAGGGTGTGAAGGACCCTTTGGAACTTCCAGAGGTTACGTGTGATTAGCCTCGAGACGCCTCAGGGTAAATGGTTCTCATCTCGCCTGGAGGGGAGAACCTCCTGGATTTTCTCGAGTTGCGGCAGGTGCTCTCGACTTACGACGGGGACCTCAGGGACCCGCTCTGGTGGCCTCAAGAAAGGCCAGTCCCCATGCGAGTTGCTCGGGGGCCTCTCGGGATTCCTCTCCCGTCGATGCCGGGGCCTAAGACCTTGTGTGGAGTCGGTGCCGAAACCTGAGCATTCCTCTCCAGTGCCAACATGGATCTTGGGGTACTTCTGGAGTCTCCCAAGGGGAGTCAGTTCTCGTCTCGAGTGGGTGCATGCACGTGCCGCTTTCCTCCCGAGCTGTAGCAGCAGTGTCGCGCTTCCCTTCGCGTGGATTAAGGGATCTGTGGCTTTCCCTCGAGGATTTCCCACGAGGCTTTCCCACCAAACTTTCCACAGGGCTGTCCCACGTGCCACCGTAGTGTGAGTGGATCCTCGGCTTGAAAGTTGAGGCAGTGCAGGGAAACAGGTTTCCCTGGAATGGACTGAGACATCTGGGGGACTCTGGGAATGGTGGCACGACCCTGGAGTTCCTCTCGCCTTTCCTGTGGAGAGCGCCTCCTCTTGACATGTGACGGGAACGCCGGGAATTCTTTTCCCGACGCCACAGGGAAAGGATCACTCCTCTCGATTTAGGAAGCGGAAACGGGGCTCCTCTGGATGTGGACCGGGACTCTCGTGATTCCTCTCGAGTGGATTCCGGTATGTCAGGGAACCTCTTGAGTTGCAGCAAGGGTGTGAAGTACCGTTTGGAAGTTCCAGATGTTAGATGTGATTAGCCTCGAGACGCCTCAGCGGAATACGGCCTCATCTCGCCTGGAGGGGAGAATCTCCTGGATTTTCTCGAGTTGTGGCCGGTGCTCTCGACTTACGACGGGGACCTCAGGGACCTGCTCTGGTGACCTCAGAAAAGGCCAGTCCCCATGCGAGTTGCTCGGGGGCCTCTCGGGATTCCTCTCCCGTCGATGCCTGGGCCTAAGACCTTGTGTGGAGTTGATGCTGGAACCTGAGGATTCCTCTCCAGTGCTGACATGGACCTTGGGGTACTTCTGGAGTCTCCCCAGTGGAGTCATTCCTCGTCTCGAGTGGGAGCTTGCACGTTCGCTTTCCTCTCGAGCTCTAGCAGCACTGTCACGCTTCCCTTCGCATGGATCAAGGGATCTGTGGCTTTCCTCGAGGCTTTCCCACGAGGCTTTCCCACAGGCCTGTCCCACGTGCCACCGTGGTGTGAGTCAATACCTCCGGCTTGAAAGTCGAGGCAGTGCAGGGAAAACAGGTTTCCCTACAATGGACTGAGACATCTGGGGGATTCTGGGAATGGTGGCACGACCCTGGAGTTCCCTCTCGCCTTTTCTGTGGAGAGCGCCTCCTCTTGAGATGCGACGGAACACCGGGAATTCTTTCGCCCATCACGCAGGGAAAGGATCCCTCCACTCGAGCTAGGAGGAGGATACGGGGTTCCCCTGTATTTGGGCAGGACTCTCGTGCTTCCTCTCGAGTGGAGACAGATATGTCGGGGAACTTCTTAGCTTGCAGCAAGGGTGTGAAGGACCCTTTGGAAGTTCCAGCGGTTAGGTGTGATTAGCCTCGAGACGCCTCATCGGAAATGGACCTCATCTCGCCTGGAAGGGAGAACCTCCTGGATTTTCTCGAGTTGCGGCAGGTGCTCTCGACTTACGAAGGGGACCTCAGGGACCCGCTCTGGTGGCCACAGGAAAGGCCAGTCCCCATGCGAGTTTCTCGGGGGCCTCTCGGGATTCCTCTCCCTTCGATGCCGGGGCCTAAGACCTCGGTGGAGTCGGTGCCGGAACCTAAGGATTCCTCTCCAGTGCTGACATGGATCTTGGGGTACTTCTGGTGTCTCCCCAGGGGAGTCAGTCCTCATCTCGAGTGGGGGCATGCACGTGTGCTTTGTTCCCGAGCTGTAGCATCTGTATCATGCTCCTCGTCGAGTGGATCTAGGGATCAGTGGCTTCCCCTCGAGGCTTTCCCATGAGGATTTCCCAAAGGGCTGTCCCACATGCCTCCGTGGTGTGAGTCGATCCTCGGCTTGAAAGTCGAGGCAGTGCAGGGAAAACAGGTTTCCCTGAAATGGACTGAGACATCTGGGGGACTCTGGGAATGGTGGCACGACCCTGGATTTCCTCTCGCCTTTCCTGTGGAGAGCGCCTCCTCTTGACATGTGACGGGAAGGCCGGGAATTCTTTCCCGACGCCGCAGGGAAAGGATCACTCCTCTCGATTTAGGAAGCGAAAACGGGGCTCCTCTGGATGTGGACGGGACTCTCGTGATTCCTCTCGAGTGGATACCGGTATGTCGGGGAACTTCTTGAGTTGCAGCAAGGGTGTGAAGTACCGTTTGGAAGTTCCAGATGTTAGATATGATTAGCCTCGAGACGCCTCAGCGGAATAGGGCCTCATCTCGCCTGGAGGGGAGAAACTCCTGGATTTTCTCGAGTTGTGGCAGGTGCTCTCGACTTACGACGGGGACCTCAGGGACCCGCTCTGGTGGCCTCAGGAAAGGCCAGTCCCCATGCGAGTTGCTCGGGGGCCTCTCGGGATTCCTCTCCCGTCGATGCCTGGGCCTAAGACCTTGTGTGGAGTTGATGCTGGAACCTGAGGATTCCTCTCCAGTGCTGACATGGACCTTGGTGTACTTCTGGAGTCTCCCCAGTGGAGTCATTCCTCTTCTCGAGTGGGGGCTTGCACGTTCGCTTTCCTCTCGAGCTCTAGCACCAGTGTCACGCTTCCCTTCGCATGGATCAAGGGATCTGTGGCTTTCTCTCCAGGCTTTCCCACGAGGCTTTCCCACAGGGCTGTCACACGTGCCACCGTGGTGTGAGTCGATCCTCGGCTTGAAAATCCAGGCAGTGCAGGGTAAACAGGTTTCCCTGTAATGGCCTGAGACATCGGGGGACTCTGGGAATGGTGGCACGACCCTGCAGTTCCTCTCGCCTTTCCTGTGGAGAGCGCCTGCTCTTGAGATGGGACGGGAATGCCTGGAATTCTTTCTCGACCACGCAGGGAAAGGATCCCTCCTCTCGAGCTAGGAGGCGGAAACGGGGCTCCTCTGGATGTGGGCGGGACTCTCGTGCTTCATCTAGAGTGGAGACGGGTATGTCCGGGTACTTCTTGAGTTGCAGCAAGGCTGTGAAGGACCCTTTGGAAGTTCGAGAGGTTAGGTGTGATTAGCCTCGAGACGCCTCAGCGCAAATGCGCCTCATCTCGCCTGGAGGGGAGAACCTCCTGGATTTTCTCGAGTTGCGGCAGGTGCTCTCCACTAACGATGGGGACCTCAGGGACCCACTTTGGTGGCCTCAGGAAAGGCCAGACCCCATGCGAGTTGCTCGGGGCACTCTCAGGATTCCTGTCCCGTCGATGCCGGTGCCTAAGACCTTGTGTGGAGTCAGTGCCGGAACCTGAGGATTCCTCTCTAGTGCTGACATGGATCTTGAGGTATTTCTGGAGTCTCCCCAGGGGAGTCAGTCCCCGTCTCGAGTGGGGACATGTACGTGCGCTTTACTCCCAATCTGTAGCAGCAGTATCATGCTTCCCTTCGCGTGGATGAAGGGATCAGTGGCTTTCCCTCTCGGCTTTCCCACGAGGCTTTCCCAAGAGGCTTTCCCACAGGGCAGTCCCACGTGCCACCGTGGTGTGAGTCGATCCTCGGCTTGAAAGTAGAGGCAGTGCAGGGAAAACTGGTTTTCCTGGAATGGACTGAGACATCTGGGGGACTCTGGGAACGGTGGCACGAACCTGGAGTCCCTCTCGCGTTTCCTGTGGAGTGGGCCTCCTCTTGAGATGGGATGGGAACGCCAGGAATTCTTTCCCGACCACGCCGGGAAAGGATCCCTCCTCTCGAGCTAGGAGGGGTAAACGGGGCTCCTCTATGTGGGTGGGACTCTCGTGCTTACTCTCGAGTGGAGACTGGTATGTCGCGGAACTTCTTGAGTTGCAGCAAGGGTGTGAAGGACCCTTTGGAAGTTCCCGAGGTTAGGTGTGATTAGATGAGAGATGCCTCAGCGGAAATGGGCCTCATCTCGCCTGGAGGGGAGAACCTCCTGGGTTTTCTCGAGTTTCGGCAGGTGGTCGAGACTTACGTCGGGTACTTCAGGGACACGCTCTGATGGAGGAAAGGCCAGTCCCCATGTCAGTTGCTCGGGGGCCTCTCGGGATTCCTCTCCCGTCGATGCCGGGGCCTAAGACCATGTGTGGAGTCGGTGCCGGAACCTGAGGATTCCTCTCCAGTGCTGACATGGATCTTGGGGTTCTTCTGGAGTCTGCCCAGGGTAGTCAGTCCTCGACTCGAGTGGGGGCATGCACGTGCGCATTCCTCCCGAGTTGTAGCAGCTGTGTCACCCTTCCACTCGAGTGGATCAAGGGATTTGGGGCTTACCCTCAAGGCTTTGCCCACGAGGCTTTCCCACAGGGCTGTCCCACGTGCCACCATGGTGTGAGTCGATCCTCGGCTTGAAAGTCGTGGCAGTGCAGGGAAAACAGGTTTCCCTGGAATGGACTGAGACATCTGGGGTACTCTGGGAATGGTGTCACGACCCTGGAGTCCCTCTCGCCTTGCCTGTGGAGATCGCTTCAACTTGAGATGCGACGGGAACGCCGGGAATTCTTTCCCGACCACGCAGGGAAAGGACCTCTCCTCTCGAGCTATGAGGCGGAAACGGGGGTCCTCTGGATGTGGGCGGGACTCTCTTGCTTCATCTCGAGTGGAGACGGGTATGTCGGGGAACTTCTTGAGTTGCAGCAAGGGTGTGTAGGACCCTTTGGAAGTTCCAAGAGGTTAGGTGTGATTAGTCTCGTGACACCTCAGCGCAAATGGGCCTCATCTCGCCTGGAGGGCAGAACCTCCTGGATTTTCTCGAGTTGCGGCAGGTGTTCTCGACCTACGACGGGGACCTCAGGGACCCGCTCTGGTGGCCTCAGGAAAGGCCAGTCCCCATGCGAGTTCCTCGGGGGCCTCTCGGGATTTCTCTCCCGTCGATATCGGGGGCCTAAGACCTTGTGTGGAGTCGGTGCAGGAACCTGAGCATTCCTCTCCAGTGCTGACATGGAACTTTGAGTACTTCTGGAGTCTCCACAGGGGAGTCAGTCCTCATCTTGAGTGGGGGCATTCACGTGCGCTTTCTTCCCGAGCTGTAGCTGCACCGTCACGTTTCCCGTCGAGTGGATCAAGGAATCAGTGGCTTTCCCTCGAGGCTTTCCCACGAGGCTTTCCCACAAGGCTGTTCCCACGTGCCACCATGGTGTGAATCGATCCTCGGCTTGAACGTCGAGGCAGTGCAGGGAAAACAGGTTTCCCTGGAATGGACTGAGACATCTGGGGGACTCTGGGAATGGTGGCACGACCCTGGAGTTCCCCTCGCCTTTCCTGTGGAGAGCGCCTCCTCTTGAGATGCGACGGGATCACCGGGAATTCTTTCCCACCACGCAGGGATAGGATCCCTCCTCTCGAGCTATGAGGTGGAAACGGAGCTCCTCTGGATGTGGGAGGGACTCTCGTGGGTCCTCTCGAGTGGAGTCTTGTATGTTGGGGAACTTCTTGAGTTGCAGCAAGGTTGTGAAGTACCCTTTGGAAGTTCCAGAGGTTAGGTGTGGTTAGCCTCGAGACGTCTGAGCGGAAATGGGCCTTCATCTCGCCTGGAGGGGAGAACCTCCTGGATTTTCTCGAGTTGGGCAGGTACTCTTGACTTACGAAGGGGACCTCAGGGACCCGCTCTTGTAGCCTCAGGAAAGGCCAGTCCTCATGCGAGTGGCTAGGGGCCTCTCGTAATTCCTCTCCCGTCGATGCCAGGGCCTAAGACCTTGTGTTGTGTCGGTGTGCAACCTGAGGATTCGTCTCCAGTGCTTACATGGATCTTGGGGTACTTCTGGAGTCTCCCCAGGGGGAGTCAGACCTCGTCTCGAGTTGGGGCATGCACGTGTGATTT
>NW_017195035.1:0-20543 GCF_001704415.2 Capra hircus
AAATAAGCCTTATTTAAGATTTTGTACATGTAGGATGGACTAAGCTTTCCCCACTCTTGCAAGTGGTGGAAAGAAATGCCTCTTGAGAGAGCAAAGCTAGCTCTATCAGAAGGAAGAAAAGAGCAATCGGATGGATGTTCAGGCTGTTGCTGGGCCGCACCACTTCAGGGTCCCCCGAGAGGAACAGGCGCCTGTGGCCCCTAGGTCCGATATGCAGGTTAACACACAGGGTGTGTCCCCATAGGAGCCAAGAATTTTCCTGACAGACCTAGGCTCACTAGAGCTCTCCCACAGGGCAAAAGGGGTAGAACAGACTGTGGATGTGACTCTGCCTTTCACAGCGAGCATGGGGCCCTCCCTACAGCCCGGGCTCCAGGGAAAATTGTCCCTGAAAAATGACCTCCAAGAAGCGCTTTTCCAGCAGGCTGGGATGCAGAGTTCACAGGATGCGGGAAAGTGATCGTCCTTCAGGGAAGAAGAGGCAGCCACCCAGTGTGTGTTTGCAAGCCTGTATTTGGAAGAAACTGGTTAGCTTCTTCAAGGGGAGACCTCCAGGTCTGCTCAGAGGACCGAAATTCCAGAGGCAGCACCATGAATCTCCCTGTCCTTTCTGAGCCTTGGAAAGACATTCCTAGCTTATAGCGGTATTGCTCATGAAGAAGCAGGATGCAGGAATGTGTCAGACATGACTGGGTGCCTTCCTGGGTTCAGCTCCGTGAGGGCCTTTCCACTCAAAATTAGGTCCCATGCCTCCTTGGGGAGGAAGGGGCCGCTTGCCTCCAAATTGCCAAAGGCTGGAACAAAGCTAGTTCTATCAGAGGTAAGAAAAGAGCAATTGGATGGATGTGGAAGCTGTTGCTGGGCCGCACTGCTTCAGGCCCCCCACCCCTGCCCCCGAGAGAAACAGGCGCCCTGTGGCCCCTAGGTCCTGGATGCAGTTTCACACATAGAATGTGTCCCCATAGGAGCCAAGAATTTTCCTGACAGACCTAGGCTCACTAGAGCTCTCCTACAGAGCAAAGGGGATGGACAGATGTGTGGCTGTGGCTCTGCCTTTCCCTGGGAGTGTGGAGCCGCTCCCTATGGCCCCGGGCTCCAGGGGAAGTTGCCCCTGAATAATGACCTCCAAGAAGCGCTTTTCCAACTGGCTGAGACGTGGAGTTCTCAGGATGCAGGAAAGCGAGTGTCCTTGGGGAAGCAAAGCAGTCACCTGTTATCATGACTTACTAGAATAGTAGGTACCTTCTCCGGTTGGGCAGAGGCCTTCCCTACCTGATCTGAAAAAGAAAACGAAGTAGCTCGCTGATTTGAGAAATAATTCCCAGACTTGGGTTTCCAACCAGTATAGAATCCGACAATGGCCCTGTCTTTGTAGCCGCGTTAATTAACAGGTATGTGAAGCTCTAAATATCAGTGGAAATTACATACAGCATATAGGCCCCAGTGTTCTGGAATGGTGGAAAGAAACAACCAAACTCTTGAAGAGACACTTTCAAAATGGATCATAGAGACTGACTGTACATGGATGGGCTTGCTTCCGGCAGACTTACTCATATTATGGGTAACCGCACGTTCCGATAGTTGTTGTCCTTATGAAATTTTCTATGGGAGACCCCCTCCCACAGTGAGGCAGGTGTTAGCAGATTTGCCACAAGTAAGGGGTGGGATTTCACAGCAGATGGAACAATTAGGTAAGGTAATAAATCAGGTAACTAAGTTTGTATAAAAAAGAATATCATTCCCCCTTGAGGAACAGATTCATGAATTTGTGCTCAGTGATCAGGTGTGGCCTCAATGACTGGAAACACAATTCCTTGGCCTGACATCGGAAAGGTCCTTATACTGTTGTTTTAGCCACAATTCTGAAAGAGATGGGAATACCAGACCACCTAACCTGCCTCTTGAGAAATCTGGATGAAGGTCAGGAAGCAACAGTTAGAGCAGGACATGGAACAACAGACTGGTTCCAAAAAGGAAAAAGAGTATGCAAAGGCTGTATATTGTCACCCTGTTTATTTAACTTATATGCAGAGTACATCATGAAAAATGCTGGGATGGAAGATACATGAGCTGGAATCAAGATTGCCTGTAGAAATATCAATAAACTTAGATATGCAGATGACACCACCATTATGGATAAATGTGAAGAGGAACGGGTATGTCGGGGAACTTCTTGAGTTGCCAGCAAGGGTGTGAAGGACCCTTTGGAAGTTCCAGAGGTTTAGGTGTGGTTAGTCTCGAGATGCCTCAGCAGAAATGGGCCTCATGTCGCCTGGAATGGAGAGGCTCCTGGATATTCCCCGAGTTTCAGCAGGTGCTCTCGAGTTACGACAGGGACTTCAGGGACCCGCTCTGGCGGCCGCAGGAAACGCCAGTCATCATGCGTGTTGCTAGGGGGCCTCTCGTGATTCCTCTCCCGTCGATGCCGGGGCCTAAGGACCTTGTGTGGAGTCGGGGCCGGAACCTGAGGATTCCTCTCCAGTGCTGACATGGATTTTGTGCGTACTTCTCGAGTCTCCACAAGGGATCAGGCCTCGTCTCGAGTGGGGGCATGAGCGTGACATTTCCTCCCATGCTGTAGCAGCAGTGTCACGCTTCCCCATCCCTGGACCAAGGGATCTGTGGGCTTTCCCTCGAGTCTTTCCCTCTATGGCTTTCCCACAGGGCTGTCCCACGTGTGACGGTGGTGTGAGTCGATCCTCGGCATGAAGGCCAAGGCAGTGCAGGGGAAAACAGGTTCCTGTGGAATGGACTGAGACATCTGGGTGAGTCTCCGGAATGGTGGCACGACCCTGTAGTTCCTCTCCCCTTTCCTTTGGAGAGCGCCTCCTCTTGAGATGCGATGGGAATGCCGGGAATTCTTTCCCGACCAATCATGGAAAGGATCGCACATCTCGAGCTACGAGCCGGAAACGGAGCTCCTCTGGATGTGGCCGGGACACTCGTGCTTCCTCTTGAGTGGAGACGGGTATGTCGGGGAACTTCTTGAGTTGCAGCATGACTGTGAAAGACTCTTTGGAAGTTCCAGAGGTCACGTGTGATTAGCCTCGAGACACCTCAGGGGAAACGGGCCTCATCTTGCCTGGAGGGGAGAACCACCTGGATTTTACCGTGTTGCGGCAGGTGCTCTCGACTTACGACGGGGACCTCAGGGATCCGCTCTGGTGGCCTCAGGAAATTCCAGTCCCCATGCGAGTTGCTCGGGGCCCTCTCCGGATTCCTCTCCCGTCCGATGCCGGGCCTCAGACCTTACATAGAGTCGGGTGCAGTAACCTGAGGATTCCTCTCCAGTGCTGACATGGATCTTGGTGTACTTCTGGAGTCTCCCCAGGGGAGTCAGTCCTCGTCTCGAGTGGGGGCATGCACGTGCGCTTTCCTCCCGTGCTGTAGCAGCAGTGTCGCTCTTACCTTCGCGTGGATCAAGGGATCTGTGGCTTCCCTCAAGGCTTTCCCACGAGGCTTCCCACGAGGCTTTGCCACAGGGCTGTCCCACGTGCCACCAGTGGTGTGAGTCGATCCTTGGCTTGAAAGTCGAGTCAGTGCGGGGAAACAGGTTTCCCTGGAATAGACTGAAACATCTGGGGGACTCGGAGAATGGTGGCATGTCCCTGGAGTTCCTCTCACCTTTCCTGTGGAGAACGCTCCTCTGAGATGCCGACGGGAACGCCGGAATTCTTTCCCGACCGCACAGGGAAAGGATCCCTCCTCTCGAGCTATGAGGGGGAAACGGGGCTCCTCTGGATGCGGGCGGAACTATCGTGCTTCCTCTTGAGTGGAGACGGGTATGTCGGGGAACTTCTTGATTTGCTGCAAGGGTGTGAAGGACCCTTTGGAAGTTCCAGAGTTTAAGTGTGCTTAGCCTTGAGATGTGTCAGCGGAAATAGGCTTCATTTTGCCTGGAGGGGAGAACATCCTTGATTTTCTCCAGTTGCGGCAGGTGCTCTCGACTTACGACGGGGACCGCAGGGACCCGCTCTGGTGGCCTCAGGAAAGGCCAGTCAAGATTCAAGACACACTGGAGAGGGAGAGACATCACGAGAGGCTCCCGAGCAACTCGCATGGGGACTGGCCTTTCCTGAGGCCACCAAAGCGGGTCCCTGAGGTCCCCGTCGTAAGTCGAGAGCACCTGCGCAACTCGAGAAAATCCAGGAGGTTCTCCCCTCCAGGCGAGATGAGACCCATTTGCGCTGAGGCATCTCGAGGCTAATCACACCTAACCTCTGGAACTTCCAAAGGGCCCTTCACACCCTTGCTGCAACTCAAGTTCCCCGACATACCCGTTTCCACTCGAAGGAAGCACAAGAGTCCCGCCCACCCAGAAGAGCCCCGTTTCAGTCTCATAGCTCGAGAGGAGGGATCCTTTCCCTGCGTGGTCGGGAAAGAATTTCCGGCGATCCCGTCGCATCTCAAGAAGAGGCGCTCTCCACAGGAAAGGCGAGAGGAACTCAGGGTCGTGCCACCATTCCCAGAGCCCCCAGATGTGTCAGTCATTCCAGGGAAACCTGTTTTCCCCCCAATGCCTCGACTTTCAAGCCGAGGATCGACTCAGACCTCGGTGGCACGTGGGACAGCCCTGTCCTGTGGGAAAGCCTCGTGGGAAAGCCTACAGAGAAAGCCACAGATCCCTGATCCACGCAAAGGGAAGCGTGACACTGCTGCTAAAGCTCGGGAGGAAAGCGCACGTGCACGCCCCACTCGAGACGAGGACTGACTCCCCTGGGAGACTCCAGAAGTACCCCAAGATCCATGTCAGAACTGGAGAGGAATCGCTCAGGTTCCGGCAACGACTCTACACAAGGTCTCAGGCCCCGGCATAGACGGGAGAGGAATCCAATAGAGGCCCCCGGAGCAACTCGCATGGGGACATGCCTTTCCTGAGGCCGAGCAGAGCGGGTCCCTGAGGTCCCGTCGTAAGTCGAGAGCACTTGCAGCAACTCGAGAAAATCCAGGAGGTTCTCCCCTCCAGGCGAGATGAGGCCCATTTCTGCTGAGGCGTCTCGAGGCTATTCACACCTTAACCTCTGGAAGCTTCCAAAGGGTCCTTCACACCCTTGCTGCAACTCAAGAAGTTCCCCGACATACCCGTCTCCACTCGAGAGGAATCACGAGAGTCCCGCCCAAAATCCAGAGGAGCCACGTTTCCACCTAATGGATCGAGAGGAGGGATCCTTTCCCTGCGTGGTTCGGGAAAGAATTCCCCGCGTTCCCGTCGCATCTCAAGAGGAGGTGCTCTCCACAGGAAAGGCGAGAGGAACTCCAGGTGTGCCACCATTCCAGAGTTCCCCAGATGGTCTCAGTCCATTCCAGGGAAACCTGTTTTCCCTGCACTTGCCTCGACTTTCAAGCCGAAGGATCGACTCACACCACGGTGGCACGTGGGACAGCCTGTGGGAAAGCCTCGTGGGAAAGCCTCGTGGGAAAGCCTCGAGGGAAAGTCAAGATCCCTTGATCTACCGAAGGGAAGCTGACACTGTGCTACAGCTCGAGAAGGAAAGCGCATGTGATGCGCCACTCGAGACGAGGACTGACTCCCCTGGGAGACTCCAGAAGTACCCAAGATCCATGTCAGCACTGGAGAGGAATCTCAGGTTCCGGCACCGACTCCACACAAGGTCTTAGCCCCGGCATCGACAGGGAGAGGAATCCCGAGAGCCCCCAGCAGACTCGCATGGGGACTGGCCTTTCCTGAGGCCACCAGAGCGGGTCCTGATGTCCGTCGTAAGTCAAGAGCACCTGCCGAACTGAGAACAATTCAGGAGGTTCTCCCCTCCAGGCGGAGATGAGGCCTTTTCCCCTGAGGGTCTGAGTCTAATCACACTAACCTCTGGAACTTCCAAAGGGTCCTTCACACCCTTGCTGCAACTCAAGAAGTTCCCACATACCTCTCCACTCGAGAGGAAGCTCGAGAGTCCGCCCAATCCAGAGGAGCCCCGTTTCCGCCTCCTAGCTCGAGAGAGGGATCCTTTCCCTTCGTGTGGGAAAGAATTCTCTGTTCCTGTCGCATCTCAAGAGGATGCGCTCTTCTCAGGAAAGGCGAGAGAACTCCAGGGTCGTGCACCATTCCAAGAGTCCCCAGATGTCTCAGTCCATTCCAGGGAATCCTGTTTTCTTACACTGCCCGACTTTCAAGCCGAGGATCGACTCACCACCACGTGGACACTGTGGGAAGCCCTCGTGGGAAAGCTGTGGGAAAGCCTCGAGGGAAAGCCCAGATCCCTTGATCCACACGAAGGGACGTGGCATAGCTGCTACAGCTCGGAGGAAAGGCATGTCATGACCCCCACTGAGACGAGGACTGACTCCCCTGGGGAGACTCCAGAAGTACCCCAAGGTCATGTCAGACACTGGAGAGGAATCCTCAGTTCCGGCACCGACTCCACACAAGTCTTAGGCACCGGCATCGACGGAGAGGAATCCGAGAGGCCCCGAGCAACTCGGCAGGGGACTGCCTTTCCTGAGCACCAGAGCGGGTCCTGAGTCCCCGTGGTAAGTCGAGACAACTGCCGCAACTCGAGAACAATCCAGGAGGTTCTCCCCTCCAGGCGAGATGAGGCCCATTTCCCGCTGAGGGGTCTCGAGGTCTAATCACACCTAACCTCTGGAACTTCCAAAGGTCCTTCACACCCTTGCTGCAACTCAAGAAGATTCCCCGACATACCCGTCTCCACTCGAGAGGAAGCACGGAGAGTCCGCCCACATTCAGAGGAGCCCCGTTTCCGGCCTCCTAGCTCGAGAGGAGGGATCCTTTCCCTGCGTGGTCGGGGGAAAGAATTCCGGCGTACCATCGCATCTCAAGAGGAAGCGCTCTCCACAGGAAAGGCGCGAGGAACTCCAGGGTCGTGCCACCATTCCAGAGTCACCCAGATGATCTCAGTCCATTCCAGGAATCCTGTTTTTCCCTGCACTGCCTCGAGTTTCAAGCCGAGGATCGACTCACACCACTGTGGCACGTGGGACAGCCCTGTGGGAAAGCCTTGTGGGAAAGCCATCGAGGGAAAGCCACAGATCCCTTGATCCATGCCAAGGGAAGCGTGACACTGCTGCTACAGGCTCGGAAGGAAAGCCACACGTGCATGCCCCGACTCGAGACGAGGACTGACTCCCCTGGGGAGACTCCAGAAGTACCAAGATCCATGTCAGCACTGGAGAGGGATCCTCAGGTTCCGGCACCGGACTCCACACAAGGTTTTAGGACCGGCATCGACGGGAGAGGAATCCTGAGAGGCCGCGAGCAACTCCCAAGTGGATGGCCTTTCCTGAGGCCACCAGAGCGGGTCCTGAAGTCCCCGTCGGTAAGTCGAGAGCACCTGCCGCAACTCGAGAAACTCCAGGAGGTTCTCCCCTCCAGGCGAGATGAGGCCCATTTCCGCACAGGGTCTCGAGGCTAATCACACCAGCCTCGGTAAATTCCAAAGGGTCCTTCACACCCTTTGCTGCAAGCTCAAGAAGATCCCCGACATACCCGTGTCCGCTCGAGAGGAAGCAGGAGAGTCCTGCCCTCATCCAGAGGAGCCCCGATTCCGCCTCAAGCTCGAGAGGAGGAATCCTTTCCCTGCGTGGGGAAAGAATTTCCCGGCGTTCCCAGTCACATCTGAAGTGGAGGCACTCTCCACAGGAAAGGCGAGAGGAACTCCAGGTCGTGCCACCATTCCCAGATTCCCCAGATGTCTCAGTCCATTCCAGGGAAACTGTTTTCCTTGCACTGCCTCGACTTTCAAGCCGAGGAGCGACTCACACCACGGTGGCACGTGGGACAGCCCTGTGGGAAAGCCCTGTGAATGCGTCGTGGGAAAGCATCGAGGGAAAGCCACTGATCCCTTGATCCACTCGAAGGGAAGCGTGACACTGCTGCTCCAGCTCGGGAGGAAAGCGCTCGTGCATGCCCCACTCGAGACAAGAACTGACTCCCCTGGGGAGACTCCAAAGTACCCCAAGATCCATGTCAGCAATGGAGAGGAAACCTCAGGTTCCAGAACCAACTCCACACAAGGTCTTAGGCCCGGCATGAACGGGAGAGGAATCCCGAGAGGCCCGCGAGCAACTCGCATGGGGACTGGCCTTTCCTGAGGCCACCAGAGCGGGTCCCTGAGGTCCGTATCGAAAGGCGAGAGCACCTGCCGCAACTCGAGAAAATCCAGGAGGTTCTCCCCTCCAGGCGAGATTAGGCCCATTTCCGCTGAGGCGTCTCGAGGCTAATCACACCTAACCTCTGGAACTTCCAAAGGGTCCTTTACACCCTTGCTGCAAATCCAGAATTTCCCCGACATACCCGTCTCCACTCGAGAGGAAGCACGAGAGTCCCGCCCACATACAGAGGAGCCACCGTTTCCGCCTCCTAGCTCGAGAGGAGGATCCTTTCCCTCCGTGGTCGGGAAAGAATTCCCGGCGTTCCCGTCGCATCTCAAGAGGAGGCGCTCTCCACAGGAAAGTCGAGAGGAAGTCCAGGTCGTGCCACCATTCCCAGATTCGCCAGATGTCTCAGTCCATTCCAGGGAAACCTGTTTTCCTTGCACTACGTTGACTTTCAAGCCATCGATCGACTCACACCACGGTGGCACGTGGGATAGCCCTGTGGGAAAGCCTCGTGGGAAAGCCACAGATCCCTTGATCCAGGCGAAGGGAAGCATGACACTGCTGCCACAGCTCCGGAGGTAATCGCACGTGCATGCGCCCACTCAAACGAGGACTGACTCCCCTGGGGAGACTCCAGAAGTACCCCAAGATCCATGTCAGCACTGCAGAGGAATCCTCAGGTTCCGGCACCGACTCCACACAAGGTCTTAGGCCCCGGCATCGATGGTAGAGGAATCCCGAGAGGCCCCCTAGCAACTCGCATGTGGACTGGCCTTTCCTGAGGCCACCAGAGCGGGTCCCTGAGGTCCCCGTCGTAAGTCGAGAGCACCTGCCGCAACTCGAGAAAATCCAGGAGGTTCTCCCCTCCAGGCGAGATGAAGCCCATTTCCGCTGAAGCGTCTGGAGGCTAATCACACCTAACCTCTGGAACTTCCAAAGGGTCCTTCACACCCTTGCTGCAACTCAAGAAGTTCCCCGACATACCCGTCTCCTCTCGATAGGAAGCACGAGGGTCCCGCCCACATCCAGAGGAGCCCCTTTCCGCCTCGTAGCTCGAGATGTGGGATCCTTTCCCTGCTTCGTCGGGAAAGAATTCCCGGCGTTCCCGTCGCATCTCAAGTGGAGGCGCTCTCCACAGGAAATGCGAGAGGAACTCCAGAGTCGTGCCACCATTCCAAGAGTCCCCTAGATGTCTCAGTCCATTCCAGAGGAACCTGTTTTCCCTGCACTGCCTCGACTTTCACGCCGAGGTTCGACTCACACCTCGGCGGCATGTGGGACAGCCCTCTGGGATAGCCTCGTGGTAAAGCCTGGAGGAAAAGCCACAGATCACTTGATCCACGCGACCGGAAGTGTGACACTGCTGCTACAGCTTCGGGAGGAAAGCGCACGTGCATGCCCCCATTCGAGACGAAGACTGACTTCCCTGGGGGGGCTCCAGAAGTACCCCAAGATCCATGTCAGCACTGTAGAGGAATCCTCAGGTTCCTGCCCCAACTCCTCACAAGGTCTTTTTTTTTTCTTTCCTTTTTACTCTTTTCTTTGCATTTATTTAAACACAGTTCTCAAAACTTTTGAGTGAAATTGGGCCTCCTTTGGTAAGCAAAGAACCTGAAAGTAGTATTTAAAAAACGAACAGGCAAAGTCTTCAGATCATCCACAACACAGGTGTAGTGTTCCCTTCTTTTTTCTCAAAACTCTGAAGCACCCAGTTTTTCCATATAGTCTTAAAAGCTAGAAGAACAAGAGTACATTTGTGGTGGAATATTATTTTCACTTGCTGATTACTAATTGAAATACCATTATCCCCTTCTAACAGCTTTAAGAAATAGCCTTTTTAAGGCATACATTGTGCAACTCATCTTATTCCCTGCTATGTATAATACAGATTACATAAAGGCTGTCAAAGTCACATTTATATAAGAATTAAGCATTTGCTGTATTGAAAGATCTTTAGTTTTTAACACTAGCAGTATAGAGTTACAGAGCGTAATTTTTATCACTTAACTGCAGGTATATTAAGTATGGTATGTTTCATGGACTCGAGGAAAACGGGCATTTTTTTCTTTAATTTACTACTGACAATCTAATCAGAACAGTTCTCCTAAGCATTGATATGTTAGAAAGAAAAGTAAAAACCAAACGTTATTGTTGCTTTTTGCCATTTGGTAGCATTTTACACACAGGCTTCAATCTTCAGAATACCCTGTATTCAGTAGAAAAACCATTTAAATGAAGTTCTGTACAATAGAAACTTCTCAGCAGTCAAAATTTTAGACTGTAAAAAAATACATGTAAAACATACTTTTCTGAAAACACTTAACTTTGAACAAAGCACCGAACTACACAAATGCAGAATGAAAACAGCATTTCAACTCCACCAAAAGTAGTCATCATAAAAGGTGTAAAAGTCACCTAACTTCACCAGGCACTGTTCACTTTTTAAACAGGAGACAATAAAAAATATTGTCCACAAACAATATCCCAACTCTAGGGCAGGTTTCAGAAAGTCTTCATCTTCATGCTTTAATAGCGACGAGGTGAGTATGATCGAGATCTGGAACGTGATCTGTATCCTCCACGACTATAGTAGGGAGAAGGTGACCGTCTTCTGTATTTCTGATCCCTGTCTTGAGCAGCTCTCCATCCTCCTCCTCCTCCTCCTCCTCCTCTGTACGATCTGCTGTAATAGTCCCGATCATCATAGCCTCGATCATATCCTCTGTCATAGTAATCTCGACGGCGTGAGCTGCCATAGGTAGGTCTCCCCATGTAAATTCCTGCTGTTGGAGTATGTGGTCTTTTCGTTATGGAGAAGTCAACTCTGATCCTACATCCATCAAGCTCCATTCCATTGGCACGACTCTTTTGCTTCCTTGGCATCATCTACATTTTCAAAGTATACAAAGGCAAATCCTCTTGAACGTCTAGACTGCTGGTCATATACAATAGATACATCAGCAATTGGGCCATATTTAGAGAACATTTCTCTTAGATCTCTTTCTGTAGTATACAAGCTCAATCCAAATACTCCAAGACAACAGTTAGGATCAGGATTTGCCCGATTCCCAACATGACGCCAGCGAGTAGACATGGGAGAATGACTGTGGCTATGCCGTCTTCGATAATCTCTGCTGTAAGATCTGCTACGAGATCTTCTATGGGACCGGGACCGAGATCGTGACCTTGTATAATGCCTCCGAGAACTTCTTCTGGATCTAGACCTAGATTCCGATCTGGACCTGGACTTTGATCTGGAACGCCTGGAATCTTCCTTGGAGCGAGACCTTGCAGGGGTATGACTTGCAGATTTCCCAGATCCATGAGCACTTCCGCTTCTGGAAGCAGAACGGGATTCCCCCTCGCCGTAGTTCTCCTCGCCGCTGTCGCTCATGACTTTCACTGCTGTCGCCGCTCGATGTGCTTCAATCGAAGCTGCCAACCTCTCGCACCTTCAGTGTAGAGGCTCCGCCGCAGCCTCACACCACACACCGGTGCCCCAGGCACTGAGAACCGAAACGCTCCGCGTCGCCTCCGCTCGGGCTCTCCACACAAGGTCTTAGGCCCCGGCATCGACGTGAGAGGAATCCTGAGAGGCCCCCTAGCAACTCCCATGGGCACTGGCCTTTTCTGAGGCCACAGGAGCGGGTCCCTGAGGTCCCCATCCTAAGACGAGAGCACCTGCTCCAACTCAAGATAATCCAGGAGGTTCTCCCCTCCAGGCGAGATGAGGCCCATTTCCCCTGAGGCATCTCGAGGCTAATCACACCTAACCTCTGGAACTTCCAAAGGGTCTTTGACACCCCTGCTGCAAGTCAAGAAGATCACCGACATACCCGTCTCCACTCGAGATGAAGCACGAGGGTCCCGCCCACATCCAGAGGAGCCCCGTTTCCGCCTCGTATCTAGAGAGGAGGGATCCTTTCCCTGCGTGGTCGGGAAAGAATTCCTGGCGTTCCCGTCGCATCTCAAGAGGAAGTGCTCTCCACAGGAAAGGCCAGAGGAACTCCAGGGTCGTGCCACCATTCCAAGAGTTCCCCAGATGTCTCAGTCCATTCCAGAGGAACCTGTTTTCCCTGCACTGCCACGACTTTCACGCCGAGGATCGTCTCACACCAAGGTGGCATGTGGGACAGCCCTGTGGGAAAGCCTCATGGGAAAGCCTAGAGGGAAAGCCACAGATCCCTTGATCCACGCGACGGGAAGCGTGACACTGCTGCTACCGCTCGGGAGGAAAGCGCACGTGCATGCCCCCACTCGAGACGAGGACTGACTCCCCTGGGGAGACTCCAGAAGTACCACAAGATCCATGTCAGCACTGGAGAGGAATCTTCAGGTTCCAGCCCCGACTTCACACAAGGTCTTAGGCCCCGGCATCGACAGGAGAGGAATCCTGAGAGGCCCCCTAGAAACTTGAATGGGGACTGGCCTTTCCTGAGGCCACCAGAGCTGGCCCCTGAGGTCCCCGTCGTAAGTCGAGAGCACCTGCCGCAACTCGAGAAAATCCAGGAGGTTCTCCCCTCCAGGCGAGATGAGGCCCATTTCCACTGAGGTGTCTCGAGGCTAATCACACCTAACCTCTGGAACTTCCAAAAGGTACTTTACACCCTTGCTGCAACTCAATAAGTTCCCCGACATACCCGTCTCCACTCGAGAATAAGCAAGATGGTCCCCCCCACATCCACAGGAGGCGCGTTTCCGCCTCGTCGCTCGAGATGAGGGATCCTTTCCTTCCGGGGGCCAGCGTGAGGAATTCCGCCTATGGCAAAGGTCATGAGGAAGGAGGCTTGGCATGCCAAAGGCGTGATCAAGCCTCAGGTAACCCCCTGTTCCCGAGCATCGAACCCCAAAACCAGAGTCTGTTTTATGCTCTCACCTACACTTCTGACTTTACGGGGGCTCTCCCCCATAACTGTTTCTCTCGGAGAAGAAGTAAACGTGCAGCTTCAAGGCAATAAATATTCTTGGGCATGACAAGAGTGTTTCAGCTTGCCGACTCCTCTGAAGGTTATCTAGCCCACCTTTATAGGTTTGTCCGGCCACATGTGATTGTTTACAGCCTCCCAACCTGAGAGGCATGAGATGTTTTAGACTTACTAAAGGCAAATTATTTTGGGGAGTTAGAAATTATTAGTATAGTTGGTTAGGAATTATATTGGTGAAGGGTTCTTCATTTGTTGTGTCAAAAATTGCTGCTAATTCCCTGCTCTGGGTGGGACAAGGATATTTTAGGTCAAACCTCTCTGGCTGACAGACCAGCTTGTGTGACAGGATTATCCATACTGCTGCCACTAGGCACAAGATTGTTTACTACCTCTCAACTGTAAACAGCACAGAGAGTTTTGGAGTATTTTGAGAGTCTTAATTAGCATAGGACTTTTTCTTCTTGTTGAGTCAATGATTGCCACCAGGCCTCCATATCCTTAGGCACTTGGGAATATATTAATCAATGTATTTGGAATATAGCAAAGGAAATATAGCAGTTTTTGATGTTAGCAATACTAGACTTTTTGAGTTAATGGATTTTCACTTTTGTAATAGATCACTGTACTTTGTTATATATCACTGTGTCCTTTCTATGTAAGAATGTAACTTTATCATATCTTAAGACTAAATAGATCTTAAGGGGAGAATTGATGAAAGGATTTTCATTTGTTAGGCTGATGTTTGCTGATAAATCTCCATGTTCCCTACCCTTATAATGAATATAACTAGTATATAGGAGAAATAAGTATTAACCTTTAAGCATATAGGAGAAATAAGAATTCACCTTTAAGACTAATCATGTTAACCTTGGGTTAAATAAATTCCTTTCTTGATTGTAACTCACTACACCCTCACCCTATAGGAATGTAACTTTATTTGGAGGGTGGTGCCTGGTTTAAGAAAAAACACCCTTGGAAGAAATAAGTTTATTTGGTTATCAGAAAGAAAGGATCATAAAATGTCAGCAGGTCTCATTCATGGCCAGAAGATGATGTAAGATCCCTAAGACCTTTTTTTTATACATTTATGTGAAGCACCTGATTTTGATAAAGGTCAGGATGCCGACTCCTGCGTGACTCTGTATTCATCCCTATGTGTAACAAGAGGTATACAAGCAAAACCAAAAATAAAGAAATCAGATCAGTTTCCGGAAAGACTGATTCCCCCATGTCGCTTCTTTTTTGCTCCCGTTTTTCTGGCTGAATTCTCTACTGGAGGATGGATGTTATTCCACGTAATCCAAGTTATTCAGCCTCTTTTTCTCCAATAATCTTCCTACTACACTATCCATTTCTAATCTCTTTATATCTGGGATTAAATATGTATATTTCCAAAGACGACGACTACGTCCCCACCTTCGAATCACCCTGGATCCACCGGGGCTGGACCACGGCACTTTCCCTGCTTGGTCGGGAAAGAATTCCCGGCGTTCCCACCGAATCTCAAGAAGAGGCGCTCTCCACAGGAAAGGCGAGAGGAATTCCAGGGTCGTGCCACAATTCCAAGAGTCCCCCAGATGTCTCAGTCCATTCCAGAGGAACCTGTTTTCCCTGCACTGCCTTGATTTTCACGCCGAGGATCGACTGGCACCACGGTGGCACGTGGGACAGCGATGTGGGAAAGCCTCGTGGGAAAGCCTCGAGGGAAAGCCCCGTGGGAAATACCTCGAGGGAAAGACACAGATCTCTTGATCCACGCGACGGGCAGAGTGACACTGCTACTGCAGCTCGGGAGGTAAGCGTTCTTGCATGATCCCGCTGAGAAGAGGACTGACACCCCTGGGGAGACTCAAGAAGTACCCCAAGAACCATGTCAGCACGGGAGAGGAATCCTCAGGTACCGGCCTCGACTTCACACAAGGTCTTAGGCCCCACCATCGACGGGAGAGGAATCCCGAGAGGCCCCGTAGCCACTCGGATGGGAACTGGCCTTTCCTGACGCCACCAGAGCGGGTCCCTGAGGTCCCAGCGTACGTTGAGAACACCTGCCACAATTCGAGAAAATCCAGGAGGTTCTCCCCACCAGGCAAGATGAGGCCAATTTCCGCTGAGGCTCTCGAGGCTAATCACACCTAAACTCTGGAAATTCCAAAGGTTCCTTAACAACCTTGCTGAAACTCAAGAAGTTCCCCGACATACCGTCTCCACTCCAGAGGAAGCACGAGGGTCCCGCCCACATCCAGAGGAGCCCCGTTTATGCCTCGGACCTCGAGATGACGGATCCTTTCCCTGCTTGGTCGGGAAAGAATTCCCGGCGTTCCCGTCCCATCTCAAGAGGAGGCGCTCTCCACAGGAAAGGCGAGCGGAACTCCAGGGTCGTACCACCATTCCAAGAGTCCCCCAGATGTCTCAGTCCATTCCAGAGGAACATGTTTTCCCTGCACTGCCTCGACTTTCAAGCCGAGGATCGACTCACACCCTGGTGGCAGGTGGGACAGCCCTGTGGGAAAGACTCTTGGGAAAGCCTTGAAGGAAAGACTTGAGTGAAAGCTACAGATCCCTTGACCACGCGTTAGGAAGCGTGACACTGCTGCTACAGCTCGGGAGGAAAGCGCACGTGCATGCCCACACTCGAGACGAGGACTGACTTCCCTGGGGAGACTCCAGAAGTACCCCAAGAACCATGTCAGCACTGGAGAGGAATCCTCAGGATCCGGCCTCGACTCCACACAAGGTCTTAGGCCCCGGCATCGACCCAAGAGGAATCCCGAGAGTCCCCCTGGCAACTTGCATGGGGACTGGCCTTTCCTGAGGCCACGAGACCGGGTCCCTGAGGTCCCCGTCGTAATTCGAGAGCACCTGCCGTAACTCGAGAAAATCCAGGAGGTTCTCCCCTACAGCAAAATGAGGCCTATTTCCACTGACGCATCTAGAGGCTAAGCACACCTAACCTCTGGAACTTCCAATGGTTCCTTCACACACTTGCTGCAACTCAAGAGCTTTCCCGACACACCCGTCTACACTCAAAGGAAGCACGAGGGTCCCGCCCACATCCAGAGAAGCCCGAGCCCCCCTCGAGGCTCCAAAGGAGAGATCTTTTAAATGCTTGCATTTCCCGAGTCGAAGACCTTGTGTTGAGTTGGGACCGGAAACTGAGGATTCCTCTCCAGTGCTGACGTGGATTTTTGGGTACTTCTGGACTCTCCCCAGGGGAGTCAGTCCTCGTCTCGAGTGGGGAAATGCACGTGGGCTTTCCTCCCTAAAGGTGGCAGCAGTGTCATGCTACCCGACGGGTGGATCAAGGGATGTGTGGCTTTCCCTGTAGGATTTCCCATGAGGCTTTCCCACGAGGCTAACACACAGGGCTGTCCCACGTGCCACCGTGGTGTGAGTCGATCCTCGGCGTGACAGTCAAGGCAGTGCAGGTAAAAGAGTTTCCTTTGGAATGGACTCAGTCCTCTGGGGGACTCTTGGATTGGTGGCACGACCCTGGAGTTCCTCTCGCCTTTCCTGTGGAGAGCGCTTCCTCTTGAGATGCGACGGGAATGCCGGGAATTCTTTCCCGACCACGCAGGGAAAGGATCCCTCATCTCGAGCTACAAGGAGGAAAAGGGCCTCCTCTGGATGTGCAAGGGACGCTCGCGCTTCCTCTCGAGTGGACAAGGGTATGTCGGGGAACTTCTTGAGTTGCAGCAAGGGTGTGAAGGACCCTATGGAAGTTCCAAAGGTTAGATGTGATTAGCCTCGAGTCGCCTCAGCGGAAATGGGCCTCATCTAGCCTGGAGGGGAGAATCTACAGGATTTTCTCGAGTTGCGGTAGGTGCTCTCGATTTACGACGGGGACCACAGGGACCGTATCTGGTGGCCTCAGGAAAGGCCACTCTCCGTGCGAGTTGCTTATTGGCCTCTCGGGATTCCTCTCCCGTCGATGCCGGGGCCTAAGACCTTGTGTGGATCCGTGCCGGAACCTGAGGATTCCTCTCCAGTGCTGACATGGATCTTGGGATTCTTCTGGAGTCTCCCCAGGGTAGTCAGTCCTCGTTACGAGTGGGGGCAGGCACGTGCGGTTTCCTCCCGAGCTGTAGCAGCGGCGTCATGATTCCCTTCGCGTGGATCAAGGGATCTGAGGCTTTCCGTCGAGGCTTTCCCACGAGGCTTTCCCACGAGACTTTCCCACAGGGCTGTCCCAGGTGCCACCGTGATGTGAGTCGATCCTCGGCATGAAAGTTGAGGCAGTGCAGGGAAAACAGGTTTCCCTGGAATGGAGTGAGCCTCTGCGGGACTCTGGGAATGGTGGCACGACCCTGGAGTTCCTCTCGCCTTTCCTGTGGAGAGCGCCTCCTCTTGAGATGCGACGGGAACGCCGGGAATTCATCCAGAACACGCAGGGAAAGGATCCCTTCTCTCGAGCTAGGAGGCGGAAACGGGGCTCCTCTGGATGTGGGCGGGACCTCGTGCTTCCTCTCGAGTGGAGACGGGTATGTCGGGGAACTTCTTGAGTTGCAGCAAGGGTGTGAAGGACCCTTTGGAAGTTCCAGTGGTTAGGCGTGATTAGCCTTGAGATGTCTCAGCAGAAAGGGGCCTCATCTCTCCTGGAAGGGAGAACCTCCTGGATTTTCTCGAGTTGCGGCAGGTGCTCTCGACTTACGACGGGGACCTCAGGGACCCGCTCTGGGGGCCTCAGGAAAGGCCAGTCCCCATGCGAGTTGCGCAGGGGCCTCTCGGGATTCCTCTCCCGTCGATGCTGGGGCCTAAGACCTTGTGTGGAGTCGGTGCCAGAAGCTGAGGAGTCCTCTCCAGTGCTGACATGGATCTTGGGATACTTCTTGAGTCTCCCCAGGGCAGTCAGTCCTCGTTACGAGTGGGGGCATGCACGTGCAATTTCCTCCCGAGCTGTAGCAGCAGTGTCACGCTTCCCTTCGCGTGGAACAAGGGATCTGTGGCTTTCCCTCGAGGCTTTCCCACGAGGCTTTCCCATGAGGCTTTCCCACAGGGCTGTCCCACGTGCCACCTTGGTGTGAGTCGATCCTCGGCTTGAAAGTCCAGGCAGTGAAGGGAAAACAGGTTTCCCTGGAATGGACCGAGACATCTGGGAGACTCTGGGAATGGTGGCACGACCCTGGAGTTCCTCTCGCCTTTCCTGTGGAAAGCGCCTCTTCTTGAGATGCGACGGGAACGCCAGGAATTCTTGCCCGACCACGCAGGGAAAGGATCCCTCCTCTCGACCTAGGAGGCGAAAACGAGGCTCCTCTGAATGTGGGAGGGACTCTCGTGCTTCCTCTCGAGTGGAGACGGGTATGTCGGGGAACTTCTTGAGTTGCAGCAAGGGTGTGAAGGACCCTTTGGAAGTTCCAGAGGTTTGGTGTGATTAGCCTCGAGACGCCTCAGCGGAAATGGGCCTCATCTCGCCTGGAGGGGAGAACCTCCTGGAATTTCTCGAGTTGCGGCAGGTGCTCTCGACTTACGACGGGGACCTCAGGGACCCGCTCTGGTGGCCTCAGGAAAGGCCAGTCCCCATGCGAGTTGCTCGGGGCCTCTCGGGATTTCTCTCCCGTCGGTGCCAGGGCCTAAACCTTCTGTGGAATTGGTGCCGGAACTTGAGGATTCCTGTTCTGTGCTGACATGGATCTTGGGGCACTTCTGGAGTCTCCCCAGGGGAGTCAGTCCTCGTCTCGTGTGGGGGCATGCACGTGCGTTTCCTCCCGAGCTGTAGCAGGGGTGTCATGCTTCCCTTCGCGTAGATCAAGGGATATGTGGCTTTCCCTCGAGGCTTTCCCACGAGGTTTTTCCACGAGGCTTTCCCACAGGGCTGTCCCACGTGCCACCATGGTGTGAGTCGATAATCAGCTTGAAAGTCGAGGCAGTGCAGGGAAAACAGGTTTCCCTGGAATGGACTGAGACATCTGGGGAACTCTGGGAATGGTGGCACGACCCTGGAGTTCCTCTCGCCTTTCCTGCCGAAAGCGCCTCTTCTTGAGATGTGACGGGAACGCCGGGAATTCTTGCCCGAACACGCTGTGAAATGATCCCTCCTCTCGAGCTAGGAGGCGGAAACGGGGCTTCTCTGGATGTGGGCGGGACTCTCGTGCTTCCTCTCGAGTGGAGACGGGTATGTCGGGGAACTTCTTGAGTTGCAGCAAGGGTGTGAAGGACCCTTTGGAATTTCCAGAGGTTAGGTGTGATTAGCCTAGAGACGCCTCAGCGGAAATGGGCCTCATCTCGCCTGGAGGGGAGAACCTCCTGGATTTTCTCGAGCTGCGGCAGGTGCTCTCGACTTATGACGGGGACCTCAGGGACCCGCTCTGGTGGCCTCAGGAAAGGCCAGTCCCCATGCGAGTTGCTCGGGGGCCTCTCGAGATTCCTCTCCCGTCGATTCGGGGCCTAAGACCTTGTGTGGAGTCGGTGCCGGAATCTGAGGGTTCCTCTCCAGTGCTGACATGGATCTTGGGATACTTCTGGAGTCTCCCCAGGGGAGTCAGTCCTCGTCTCAAGTGGGGGCATGCACGTGCGCTTTCCTCCCGAGCTGTAGCAGCAGCGTCACGCTTCCCTTCGTGTGGATCAAGGGATCTGTGGCTTTCCCTGTAGGCTTTCCCACGAGGCCTTCCCATGAGGCTTTCCCACAGGGTTGTTCCACGTGCCACCGTGGTGTGAGTCGATCCTCAGCTTGAATGCCGTGGCAGTGCAGGGAAAGCATGGAAAACAGGTTTCCCTGGAAAGGACTGAGACATCAGGGGGACTTTGGGTATGGTGGCACGACCCTGGAGTTCCTCTCGCCTTTCCTGTGGAGAGCGCCTCCTCTTGAGATGCGACGGGAACGCCGGAAATTCTTTCCCGTACACGCAGGGAAAGGATCCCTTCTCTCGAGCTAGGAGGCGGAAACGGGGCTCCTCTGGATGTGGGCGGGACCTCGTGCTTCCTCTCGAGTGGAGACGGGTATGTCGGGGAACTTCTTGAGTTGCAGCAAGGGTGTGAAGGACCCTTTGGAAGTTCCAGTGGTGAGGCGTGATTAGCCTTGAGATGTCTCAGCGGAAAGGGGCCTCATCTCTCCTGGAAGGGAGAACCTCCTGGATTTTCTCTAGTTTCGGCAGGTGCTCTCGACTTACGACGGGGACCTCAGGGACCCGCTCTGGTGGCCTCAGGAAAGGCCAGTCCCCATGCGAGTTTGCTCAGGGGCCTCTCGGGATTCCTCTCCCGTCGATGCCGGGGCCTAAGACCTTGTGTAGAGTCGGTGCCAGAAGCTGAGGAGTCCTCTCCAGTGCTGACATGGATCTTTGGGATACTTCTTGAGTCTCCCCAGGGCAGTCCAGTCCTCGTTACTAGTGGGGGCATGCACGTGCAATTTCCTCCCGAGCTGTTAGCCAGCAGTGTCACGCTTCCCTTCGCGTAGAACAAGGGATCTGTGGCTTTCCCTCGAGGCTTTCCCACGAGGCTTTCCCACAGCTGCCACGTGCCACCGTGTGTGAGTCGATCCTCGGCTTGAAAGTCGAGGCAGTGCAAAGAATTGAATGTCTCAGTCCATTCAGGGTAGAAACCTGTTTTCCGCTT
>NW_017195036.1:0-9086 GCF_001704415.2 Capra hircus
TCAATGCTTGCTGCTAAATTTTCATATCCTTTATTTTTAGATAGAGTTGGTATATTAAAAAAACAAGTAGTAGACCTGGTATTAGGAACATTAGATCTTTGAGTTAAGTACCTTCTTTGTTATAACCCACTGCACCTTTGTTTTATAGAGATGTAACTTTAATGCTTTAAGGAAATGCAGATTAAAGAAAAACACTTCAGAGGAAACAAAATTAACATTCATTAAGGAAGAGAGCCAAAAAGTGTTTAACAAGCCTCTTGGCCAGAAGATAATGTAAATCACCAGAGACCTTTTGTATACAAAATGATGTACAGAAAGAGTCTGGGGTGCAAACGCTACATAATTTTGTGTTACCCATTGAACTCCATGTTTTATCAAAAGTATAAAAGGCTTTATGAACAATAAAGGATGGGGCCAGTTTCTCGGACCAGTTTCTCGAACTAGTCTCTCGGCCTGGTTTCTTGAGACTCAGGCCCCCGTGTCTTTTTCTCTCTTTCTTCTTCTCTCCCTTTCCTTCTCTCTGCTTTTTACTTTAACTTCAGGCTGAATCTCCACCAGGGGCGCGGAGGCTCGCCAGGTCTACTTACTTGCCTGGCTGTTAAGACCTGCACGAAAGGGAGCTTAAGGTGAGGCACCCTTAGATATTCAAGCAGGGGCTGGTGGCCCAACGTAGATGGTGAAAATTCTTTGTCTGGAATTTTATTGGCCTTCCACGTAAACCAAGATATTCAGCCCTTTTCCTCCAGTTAATCTTCTTACTACACTATAATTTCTTAATCTAATCTTACATTAATAAATAAAAAAGACTTTCCACGACAACGCCGTCCATCCGTCGAATTCCCTGGATCCAGCGGGGCTGGACCCCGGCAGACTGAGATATCTGGGGGACTCTTGGAATGGTGGCATGACCCTGGAGTTCCTCCGCCTTTCCTGTGGAGAGCGCCTCCTCATGAGATGCGACGGGAACACCGGGAATTCTTTCCCGAACATGCAGGGAAAGGATACCTGACCTCGAGGTATGAGGCGGAAACGGGGCTCCTCTGGATGTGGGCGGGATTCTCGTGCTTCCTCTCGAGTGGAGTCAGGTATGTCGGGGAACTTCTTGAGTTGCAGCAAGGGTGTGAAGGACCCTTTGGAAGTTCCAGATGTTAGGTATGGTTAGCCTCGAGACGCCTCAGAGGAAAAGGGCCTCATCTCGCCTGGAGGGGAGAACCTCCTGGATTTTCTCGAGTTGCGGCAGGTGCTCTTGACTTACTACGGGGACCTCAGGGAACCGCTCTGGTGGCCTCAGGAAAGGCCAGTCCCCATGCGAGTTGCTCTGGGGCCTCTCGGGATTCCTCTCCCGTCGATGCCGGGGCCTAAGACCCTGTGTGGAGTCGGTGCCGGAACCTGAGGTTTCCTCTCCAGTGCTGACATGGATCTTGGGGTACTTCTGAAGTCTCCCCAGGGGAGTTAGTCGTCGTCTTGTGTGGGGCATGAACGTGCGCTTTCCTCCCGAGCTGTAGCAGCAGTGCAACGCTTCCCTTCGCGTGGATCAAGGGATCTGTGGCTTTCCCTCGAGGCTTTCCCACGAGGCTTTTCCCACAGTGCTGTCCCATGTGCCATCGTGGTGTGAGTCGATCCTCGGCTAGAAATTCGAGGCAGTGCAGGGAAATCAGGTTTCCCTGAAATGGACTAAGACATCTGGGGGACTCTGGGAATGGTGGCACGACCCTGGAGTTCCTCTCGCCTTTCCTGTGGAGAGCACCTCCTCTTGAGATGCGACAGGAACGCCCGGAATTCTTTCCCGACCACGCAGGGAAAGGATCCCTCCTCTCGAGCTAGGAGGCGGAAACGGGGCTCCTCTGGATGTGGGCCGGTCTCTGGTGCTTCCTCTCGAGTGGAGACGGGTATGTCGGGGAACTTCTTGAGTTGCAGCAAGGGTGTGAAGGGTCCTTTGGAAGTTCCAAAGGTTAGGTGTGATTAGCCTCGAGACGCCTCAGCGGAAATGGGCCTCATCTCGCCTGGAGGGGAGAACCTCCTGGATGTTCTCAAGTTGCGGCAGGTGCTCTCGACTTACGACGGGGACCTCAGGGACCCGCTCTGGTGGCCTCAGGAAAGGCCAGTCCCAAGCGAGTTGCTCGGGGGCCTCTCGGGATTCTTCTCCCGTCGATGCCGGGGCCTAAAACCTTGTGTGGAGACGGTGCCGGAAACTGAGGATTCCTCTCCAGTGCTGACATGGATCTTGGGGTATTTCTGGAGTCTCCCCAGGGGAGTCAGTCCTCGTCTCGAGTGGGGGCATGCACGTGCGCTTTCCTCCCGAGCTGTAGCAGCAGTGTCACGCTTCCCTTCGCCTGGATCAAGGGATCTGTGCCTTTCCCTTGAGGCTCTCCCACGAGGCTTTCCCAGAAGGCTTTCTCACAGGGCTGTCCCACGTGCCACCGTGGTGTGAGTCGATCCTCGGCTTGAAAGTCGCGGCAATCGAGGGAAAACAGATTTCCCTGGAATGGACTTAGACATCTGCGGGACTCTGGAATGGTGGCAAGACCCGGGAGTTCCTCTCGCCTTCCAGTGGAGAGCGCCTCCTCTTGAGATGCGACGGGAATGCCGGGAATTCTTTCCCGACCACGCAGGGAAAGGATCCCTCCTCTCGAGCTAGGAGGCGGAAACGGGGCTCCTCTGGATGTGGGCGGGCTCTCGTGCTTACTCTGGAGTAGAGACGGGAATGTCGGGGAACTTCTTGAGTTGCAGCAAGGGTGTGAAGGACCCTTTGGAAGTTCCAGAGGTTAGGTGTGATTAGCCTCGAGACGCCTCAGCGGAAATGGGCCTCATCTCGCCTGGAGGGGACAACCTCCTGGATTGTTTCTAGTTGCGGCAGGTCCTCTCGTCTTACGACGGAGACCTCAGGGACCCGCTCTGGTGGCCTCAGGAAAGGCCAGTCCCCATGCGAGTTGCTCGGGGCCTCTCGGGATTTCTCTGCCGTCCATGCCGGGGCTTAAGACCTTGTGTGGAGTCGGAGCCGGAACGTGAGGATTACTCTCCAGTGCTGACATGGATCTTGGGGTACCTCCGGAGTCTCCCCAGGGGAGTCAGTCCTCGTCTCAAGTAGGGGCATGCACGTGTGCTTTCCTCCCGAATTGCAGCAGCAGTGTCACGCTTCCCTTCCCGAGGATCAAGGGATCAGTGGCTTTCCCTCGGGCTTTCCCATGAGGCTTTCACACGAGGCTTTCCCACAGGGCTGTCCCACGTGCCACCGTGGTGTGAGTCGATCCTCGGCTTGAAAGTTGAGGCAGTGCAGGGAAAACAGGTTTCCCTGGAATGGACTGAGATATCTGGGGCACTCTGGGAATGGTGGCACCACCCTGGAGTTCCTCTCGCCTTTCCTGTGGAGAGCGCCTCTTTTTGAGATGCGACGGGAACGCCGGGAATTCTTTCCCGACCACGCAGGGAACGGATCCCTGCTCTCGAGCTAGGAGGTGGAAACGGGGCTCCTCTGGATGTGGGCGGGACTCTCGTGCTTCCTCTCGAGTGGAGATGGGTTTATCTGGGAACTTCTTAAGTTGCAGCAGGGGTGTGAAGGACCCTTTGGAAGTTTCAGAGGTTATGTGTGATTAGCCTTGAGACGCCTCAGCGGAAATGGGCCTCATCACGCCTGGAGGTGAGAACCTCCTGGATTTTCTCGAGTTGCGGCAGGTGCTCTCAACTTACAAAGGGCACAATAGGGACCCGCTCTGTTGGCCTTAGGAAAGGCCAGTCCCCATGCGAGTTGCTCGGGGGCCTCTCGGGATTCCTCTCCCGACGATGCCGGGGCCTAAGACCTTGTGTGGAGTCGGTGCTGGAACCTGAGGATTCCTCTCCAGTGCTGACATGGATCTTGGGGTACTTCTGGAGTCTCCCCAGGGGAGTCAGTCCTGGTCTCGAGTTTGGGTATGCACGTGCGCTTTCCTCCGAGCTCTAGCAGCATTGTCACGCTTCCCTTCGCGTGGAACAAGGGATCAGTGGCTTTCCCTCGAGGGTTTACCACGACGCTTTCCACGAGGCTTTCCACAGGGCTTTCCCTCGTGCAACCGTGGTGTGAGTCGATCCTCGGCTTGAAAGTGGAGGCAGTGCCAGGAAAACAGTTTTCCCTGGAATGGACTGAGACATCTTGGGGACTGGGAATGGTGGCACGACCCTGGAGTTCCTCTCGCCTTTCCTGTGGAGAGCCTCCTCTTGAGATGCGCCAGGAACGCCAGGAATTCTTTCCTGTCTACGCAGGGAAAGGATCCCTCCTCTCGAGCTAGGAGGCGGAAACGGGGCTCCTCTGGATGTGGGCGGGTCTCTGGTGCTTCCTCTCGTGTGGAGACGGGTATGTCGGTGAACTTCTTGAGTTGCAGCAAGGGTGTGATGGACCCTTTGGAAGTTCCAGAGGTTAGGTGTGATTAGACTCGAGACGCCTCAGCGGAAATGGGCCTCATCTCGCCTGCAGGGGAGAACCTCCTGGATTTTCTCGAGTTTCAGCAGGTGCTCTCCAGTTACGACCGGGACTTATGTAACCCGCTCTGGTCCACTCAGGAAATGCCAGTCGACTTGCGAGTTGCTAAGGGGCCTCTCGGGATTCCTCTCCGGTCGATGACGGGGCCTAAGACCTTGTTTGGAGTCGGTGCCCGAACCTGAGGTTTCCTCTCCAGTGCTAACATGGATCTTGGGGTACTACTGGAGTCTCCACAGGGGAGTCATCTTCGTCTCCAATGGGGGCATGCGCGTGCGCTTTTCTCCCGAGCATTAGGAGCAGAGTCAATTTTCCCGTTGGGTTGATCAAGGGGTTCTTGTTTTCCCTCGAGGCTTTCCCACGAGGCTTTCCCACAGGGCTGTCCCACGTGCCACCATCGTGTGTGTCGGTCCTCCGCGTGAACGTCGAGGCAGTGCAGGGTAAACAAGTTCCTCTGGAAAGGACTGAGACATCTGGGGGACTCTTGGAATGGTGGAACGACCCTGGAGTTCCTCTCACCTTTCTTGTGGAGCGTGCCTCCTCTTGAGATGCGACAGGTACGACAGGAATTCTTTCCCGGCCAATCAGGGAAAGGATCCCTCACATTGAGCTAGGAGGGGGAATTGGGGCTCCTCTGGATGTGGGTGGTACCCTGGTGATTCCTATGTAGTGGCGACGGGTCTCTCGTGGAACTTCTTGAGTTGCAGCTATGGTGTGAAGGACCCTTTGGAAGTTCCAGAGGTTAGGTGTGATTAGCCTCGAGACGTCTCAGTGGAAATGGGCTTCATCTCGCCTGAAGGGGAGAATCTCCTTCATTTTCTCGAGTTGTGGCAGGTGCTCTCGACTTACGACGGGGACCTCAGGGACCCGTTCTGTTGGCCTTAGGAAAGACCAGTTCCCATGTGAGTTGCTAGAGGGCCTCTCGGGATTCCTCACCGGTAGATGCCGGGGCCCAAGACCTTGTGTGGAGTGGGGGCCAGAACCTGAGTATTCCTCTCCAGTGCTGACATGTTTTTGGGATACTTCTGAAGTCTCCCAAGGGGAATCAGTCCTCGTCTCGAGTGGGGGCATGCGCATGCCCCTTCCTCCCGAGCTGTAGCAGCAGTGTCATGCTTCCCGTCGCGTGGATCAATGGATCTGTGGCTTTTCCTCTAGGCTTTTCCTAGAGGCTTTCCCACGAGGCTTTCCCACAGGGCTGTCCCCGTGCCACCGTGGTGTGAGGCGATCCTCGGCATGAAAGTTTAGGCACTCTGTAAAAACAAGATCCTCTGGAATGGACTGAGACATCTGGGGACGCTTGAAATGGTGGCACGACCATGGAGTTCCTCTCGCCTTTCCTGTGGAGAGCGCCTCCTCTTGAGATGCGACGAGAACGCCGGGAATTCTTTCCCGACCTCGAAGGGAAAGGATCCCTCCTCTCGAGCTATGAGGCGGAAACGGGGCTCCTCTGGATGTGGGCGGAACTATCGTGCTTCCTCTTAAGTGCAGACGGGTATGTCGGGGAACTTCTTGATTTGCAGCAAGGGTGTGAAGGACCCTTTGGAAGTTCCAGAGTTTAAGTGTGCTTAGCCTTGAGATGTGTCAGCGGAAATAGGCTTCATTTTGCCTGGAGGGGAGAACATCCTTGATTTTCTCCAGTTGCGGCAGGTGCTCTCGACTTACAATGGGGACCGCAGGGACCCGCTCTGGTGGCCTCAGGAAAGGCCAGTCAAGATCCAAGACAACATTGGAGAGGGAGAGACATCACGAGAGGCTCCCGAGCAACTCGCATGGGGACTGGCCTTTCCTGAGGCCACCAAAGCGGGTCCCTGAGGTCCCCGTCGTAAGTCGAGAGCACCTGGCGCAACTCGAGAAAATCCAGGAGGTTCTCCCCTCCAGGCGAGATGAGACCCATTTGCGCTGAGGCATCTCGAGGCTAATCACACCTAACCTCTGGAACTTCCAAAGGGCCCTTCACACCATTGCTGCAACTCAAGAAGTTCCCCGACATACCCGTTTCCACTCGAAAGGAAGCACGAGAGTCCCGCCCACAACCAGAAGAGCCCCGTTTCAGCCTCATAGCTCGAGAGGAGGGATCCTTTCCCTGCGTGGTCGGGAAAGAATTCCGGAGTTCCCTTCGCATCTCAAGAAGAGGCGCTCTCCACAGGAAAGGCGAGAGGAACTCCAGGGTCGTGCCACCATTCCCTGAGTCCCCCAGATGTCTCAGTCCATTCCAGGGAAACCTGTTTTCCCTGCACTGCCTTGACTTTCAAGCCGATGATCGACTACACCACGGTGGCACGAGGGACAGCCCTGTTGGAAAGCCTCGAGGTAAAGCCTCGTGGGAAAGCCTCGAGGGAAAGACACAGATCCCTTGATCCTCGCAAAGGGAATCGTGACACTGCGGCTACAGCTCGGGAGGAAAGCCACGTGCATGCCCCACTCGAGACGAGGACTGACTCCCCTGGGGAGACTCCAGAAGTCCCCAAGACCCATGTCATACGGGAGAGGAATCCTCAGGTTCCGGCACCAAATCCACACAAGGTCTTAGTCCACGGCATCGACAGGAGAGGAATCCCGAGGGCCCCGAGCAACTCGCATGTGGACTGGCCTTTTCTGAGGCCACCAGAGCGGGTCCCTGAGGTCCCCGTCGTAAGTCCAGAGCACCTGCCGCCACTCGAGAAAAACCAGGAGGTTCTCCCTCCATTCTAGATGAGGCCCATTTCCGGTGAGGGGTCTCGAGGCTAATCACACCTAACTTCTGGAACTTCCAAAGGGTCCTTCACACCCTTGCTGCAACTCAAGAAGTTCCGAGACATACCCGTCTCCACTCGAGAGAAAGCACGATTGTCCCGCCCACATCCAGAGGAGCCCCGTTTCCGCCTCCTAGCTCGAGAGGAGGGATCCTTTCCCTGCGTGGTCGGGAAAGAATTTCCAGCGTTCCGTCGCATCTCAAGAGAGCCGCTCACCACAGGAAAGGCGAGAGGAACTCCAGGGTGGTGCCACCATTCCCAGAGTCCCCCAGATTTCTCAGTCCATTCCAGGGAAACCTGTTTCCCTGCACTGCCTCGACTTTCAATCCGAGGAACGACTCACACCACGGTGGCACGTGGGACAGCCCTGTGGGAATTCCTCATGAAAAAGCATCGTGGGAAAGCCTCCAGATAAAGCCACAGATCCCTGGATCCTAGAAGGGAAGCGTGACACTGCTGCTACAGCTCTGGAGGAAAGTGCACATACATGCCCCCAATAGAGATGAGGACTGACTCACCTGGGAGACTCCAGAAGTACCCCAAGAATCATGTAAGCACTGGAGAGTTATTCTCAGGTTCCGGCACCGACTCCACACAAGGTATAAGGCGCCAGCATCGACGGGAGAGGAATTCCGAGATGCCCCCAAACAACTCGCATGGGGACTGGCCTTTCCTGAGGAAACCAGAGCGGGTCCCTGAGGTCCCCATCGTAAGTCGAGAGCACCTGCCGCAACTCGAAAAATCCAGGAGGTTCTCCCCTCCAGGCGAGATGAGGCCCATTTCCGCTGAGGCGTCTCGAGGCTAATCACACCTAACCTCTGGAACTTCCAAAGGGTCCTTCACACCCTTGCTGCAACTCAAGAAGTTCCCCGACATACCCGTCTCCACTCGAGAGGAAGCATGAGAGTCCCGCCCACATCCAGAGGAGCCCGTTTCCGCTTCTAGCTCGAAATGGGGTCCTTTCCCTGCGTGGTCGGGAAGAATTTCCCGGCGTTCCCGTCGCATCTCAAGAGGAGGCGCTCTCCACAGGAAAGGCGAGAGGACTCCAGGGTCGTGCCACCATTCCCAGAGTCCCCAGATTTCTCAGTCCATTCCAGGGAAACCTGTTTTCCCTGCACTGCCTCGACTTTCAAGCCGACGATCGACCTACACCACGGTGGCACGAGGGACAGCCCTGTTGGAAAGCCTCGAGGTAAAGCCTCGTGGGAAAGCCTCGAGGGAAAGCCACAGATCCCTTGATCCACGCAAAGGGAAGCGTGACACTGCGGCTACAGCTCGGAGGAAAGCCCACATGCATGCCCCCACTCGAGACGAGGACTGACTCCCCTGGGGAGACTCCAGAAGTCCCCCAAGACCCATGTCAGCACTGCAGAGGAATTCTCAGGTTCCGGCACCGACTCCACACAAGGTCTTAGGCCCCGGCATCGACGGGAGAGGAATCCCGAGAGGCCCCGAGCAACACGCATGGGAACTGGCCTTTCCTGAGGCCACCAGAGCGCGTCCCTGAGGTCCCCCGTCGTAAGTCGAGACACCTGCCACAACTCGTGAAAATCCAGGAGGTTCTCCCCTCCAGGGGAGATGAGGACCATTTCCGCTGAGGCGTCTCGAGGCTAATCACACCTAACCTCTGGAACTGTCAAAGGGTCCTTCACACCCTTTCTGCAACTCAAGAAGTTCCCCGACATACCCGTCTCCACTCGAGAGGAAGCACGAGAGTCCCGCCCTCATCCAGAGGAGCCCGTTTCCGCCTGCTAGCTCGAGAGGTGGAATCCTTTCCCTGCGTGATCGGCAAAGAATTCCAAGCGTTCCATCGCATCTCAAGAGGAGGCGCTCTCCACAGGAAAGGCGAGAGGAACTCAGGGGGGTTTCCAGAGTCCCCAGATGTCTCAGTCCATTCCAGGGAA
>NW_017195037.1:0-9086 GCF_001704415.2 Capra hircus
GGGTTCCTGCCCACAGCCCCAACTCAGGGGAAGCAGCCCCTGAGGCAAGACCTGCTGGAGGAGCCCTGCGCCCCGCCTGATAGGCGAGTGCACAGCCAGCAGGGAAGCGAGCCTCCTCGGGGAAGAGGAGGCAGCAAGTCCCGTCAAGCTGAAATCCCTGCTTACACAAGCTAAGTGCGACTCCAGTACGGCAGATCTCTAGCTCTGTTCAGAGGCCCGATCTGGCAGAGTTCCTGGCACCAAGATGCTCTGCCATAGGCGAGCCTTGCGCAGACTTGCCTGCTTTAGGCTCCTCCCAGGAAGGAGCAGGCTGTGTGAGGCTCGGAAACGCCACTGGCGCCTTCCTGGCTTCAGCTCTACCCCTGCCTTGCCTTTGCACTTAGGTCCCAAGCGTCCTTGAGGAGGCTTAGGGGCTGGTGGGTTGCACACTGCCAAGGGCCAGCAGTGAAAGCTCTGTCAGAGGAAGCGAAGGGCAACAGCAGGGCTCCTTCAGCGGTTCCTTGGCCGCCCAGACAAAGCTCCGCACGGAGAGCACCAGGTTCCAAGGGCCCCTGGCTGGGGTTTTGCATCCCCACACTCCCAGAGGCTGACTCCGTGGGTGCCTAGAAAGTGTGTGAGAGACGTAGGTTCCCTAGCACTCTCCTCCCCAGCAGAGACATGTGCAGGTGGTTGGGGCCTGATCCTGCGTGTCTGGTTCCGCCACAGCCTCAACTCAGGGGAAGCAGCCCCTGAGGCAAGACCTGCTGGAGGAGCCCTGCGCGCCGCTGATAGGCGAGAGCACAGCCAGCAGCTGTAGCGAGCCTCCTCGGGAGAAGAGGAGGCAGCCGAGCCCGTCAAGAGGAAAGCCCTGCTTGCACGGAGCTAAGTGCTCTCAGTACGGCAGAGCTCTAGCTCTGCTCAGAGCCCGATCTGGCAGAGTTTCTGGCGCGAGGCTGCTCGGCCGGGGCTCGCCTTGCCCAGACTTGCCTTGCTTTTAGGCTCCCTCCCCAGGAAGGAGCTGTCTGAGCGAGCCTGGGAGACGCCACTGGTGCCTTCCTTGCCTCAGCTCCAATCCTGCCTTGCCTTTGCACATAGGTGCCAGGCGTCGTTGGGGAGGGCTTAGGGGGTGGTGGGTTGCACACTGCCAAGGGCTTCAGCAGTGAGAGCTCTGTCAGAGGGAAGGGAAGGGCAACTGCAGGGCTCCTCCAGCGGTTTCTAGGCCGCCTAGAATCAGCGCCGCACCGAAGCACCAGGCTCCCAGGGCCCCTGGCTGGGGTTTTCAGCCCCGCACACACGGAGGCTGATTCCTTGGGTGCCCAGAAAGTGTATGACAGACGTAGGTTCCCTAGCACTCTCCTCCCCAGCAGAGACATGTGCAGGTGTTTGGGGCCTGATCCTGCGTGTCTGGGTTCCTGCCCACAGCCCCAACTCAGGGGAAGCAGCCCCTGAGGCAAGACCTGCTGGAGGAGCCCTGCGCCCCCGCCTGATAGGCGAGTGCACAGCCAGCAGGGAAGCGAGCCTCCTCGGGGAAGAGGAGGCAGCCCAGCCCCGTCAAGTTGAAAGCCCTGCTTGCACGGAGCTAAGTGCGCCTCCAGTACGGCAGAGCTCTAGCTCTGCTCAGAGCCCCGATCTGGCAGAGTTCCTGGCGCGAGGCTGCTCTGCGGGGGCTAGCCTTGCCCAGACTTGCCTTGCTTTTAGGCTGCCTCTCCAGGAAGGAGCAGGCAGCAGGAGCCTGGGAGTCGCCACTGGCGCCTTTCTGGCCTCAGCTCCAATCCTGCCTTGCCTTTGCACTTAGGTCCCAGTCCTCCTTAAGGAGAGCTTAGGGGCTGGTGGGTTGCACACTGCCAAGGGCTCCAGCAGTGAGAATTCTGTCAGAGGGAAGGGAAGGGCAACTGCAGGGCTCCTCCAGCGGTTGCTTGGCCGCCCAGATTCAGCGCCACACGGAGAGCACCAGGCTCCCAGGGCCCCTGGCTGGGGTTTTCAGCCCCGCACACACGGAGGCTGATTCCTTGGGTGCCCAGAAAGTGTATGACAGACGTAGGTTCCCTAGCACTCTCCTCCCCAGCAGAGACATGTGCAGGTGTTTGGGGCCTGATCCTGCGTGTCTGGGTTCCTGCCCACAGCCCCAACTCAGGGGAAGCAGCCCCTGAGGCAAGACCTGCTGGAGGAGCCCTGCGCCCCCGCCTGATAGGCGAGTGCACAGCCAGCAGGGAAGCGAGCCTCCTCGGGGAAGAGGAGGCAGCAAGTCCCCGTCAAGCTGAAATCCCTGCTTACACGAAGCTAAGTGCGACTCCAGTACGGCAGATCTCTAGCTCTGTTCAGAGGCCCGATCTGGCAGAGTTCCTGGCACCAAGATGCTCTGCCATAGGCGAGCCTTGCGCAGACTTGCCTTGCTTTAAGGCTCCCTCCCCAGGAAGGAGCAGGCTGTGTGAGGCTCGGAAACGCCACTGGCGCCTTCCTGGCTTCAGCTCTACCCCTGCCTTGCCTTTGCACTTAGGTCCCAAGCGTCCTTGAGGAGGGCTTAGGGGCTGGTGGGTTGCACACTGCCAAGGGCTCCAGCAGTGAAAGCTCTGTCAGAGGGAAGCGAAGGGCAACAGCAGGGCTCCTTCAGCGGTTCCTTGGCCGCCCAGACAAAGCTCCGCACGGAGAGCACCAGGTTCCAAGGGCCCCTGGCTGGGTTTTGCATCCCCACACTCCCAGAGGCTGACTCCGTGGGTGCCTAGAAAGTGTGTGAGAGACGTAGGTTCCCTAGCACTCTCCTCCCCAGCAGAGACATGTGCAGGTGGTTGGGGCCTTATCCTGCGTGTCTGGGTTCCCGCCCACAGCCTCAACTCAGGGGAAGCAGCCCCTGAGGCAAGACCTGCTGGAGGAGCCCTGCGCGCCCGCCTGATAGGCGAGAGCACAGCCAGCAGTGTAGCGAGCCTCCTCGGGAGAAGAGGAGGCAGCCGAGCCCAGTCAAGAGGAAAGCCCTGCTTGCACGGAGCTAAGTGGGCCTCCAGTACGGCAGAGCTCTAGCTCTGCTCAGAGCCCCGATCTGGCAGAGTTTCTGGCGCGAGGCTGCTCGGCCGGGGGCTCGCCTTGCCCAGACTTGCCTTGCTTTTAGGCTCCCTCCCCAGGAAGGAGCTGTCTGAGCGAGCCTGGGAGACGCCACTGGTGCCTTCCTTGCCTCAGCTCCAATCCTGCCTTGCCTTTGCACATAGGTGCCAGGCGTCGTTGGGGAGGGCTTAGGGGGTGGTGGGTTGCACACTGCCAAGGGCTTCAGCAGTGAGAGCTCTGTCAGAGGGAAGGGAAGGGCAACTGCAGGGCTCCTCCAGCGGTTTCTAGGCCGCCTAGAATCAGCGCCGCACCGAGAGCACCAGGCTCCCAGGGCCCCTGGCTGGGGTTTTCAGCCCCGCACACACGGAGGCTGATTCCTTGGGTGCCCAGAAAGTGTATGACAGACGTAGGTTCCCTAGCACTCTCCTCCCCAGCAGAGACATGTGCAGGTGGTTGGGGCCTGATCCTGCGTGTCTGGGTTCCTGCCCACAGCCCCAACTCAGGGGAAGCAGCCCCTGAGGCAAGACCTGCTGGAGGAGCCCTGCGCCCCCGCCTGATAGGCGAGTGCACAGCCAGCAGGGAAGCGAGCCTCCTCGGGGGAAGAGGAGGCAGCCCAGCCCCGTCAAGTTGAAAGCCCTGCTTGCACGGAGCTAAGTGCGCCTCCAGTACGGCAGAGCTCTAGCTCTGCTCAGAGCCCCGATCTGGCAGAGTTCCTGGCGCGAGGCTGCTCTGCCGGGGGCTAGCCTTGCCCAGACTTGCCTTGCTTTTAGGCTGCCTCTCCAGGAAGGAGCAGGCAGCAGGAGCCTGGGAGTCGCCACTGGCGCCTTTCTTGGCCTCAGCTCCAATCCTGCCTTGCCTTTGCACTTAGGTCCCAGTCCTCCTTAAGGAGAGCTTAGGGGCTGGTGGGTTGCACACTGCCAAGGGCTCCAGCAGTGAGAATTCTGTCAGAGGGAAGGGAAGGGCAACTGCAGGGCTCCTCCAGCGGTTGCTTGGCCGCCCAGATTCAGCGCCACACGGAGAGCACCAGGCTCCCAGGGCCCCTGGCTGGGGTTTTCAGCCCCGCACACACGGAGGCTGATTCCTTGGGTGCCCAGAAAGTGTATGACAGACGTAGGTTCCCTAGCACTCTCCTCCCCAGCAGAGACATGTGCAGGTGTTTGGGGCCTGATCCTGCGTGTCTGGGTTCCTGCCCACAGCCCCAACTCAGGGGAAGCAGCCCCTGAGGCAAGACCTGCTGGAGGAGCCCTGCGCCCCCGCCTGATAGGCGAGTGCACAGCCAGCAGGGAAGCGAGCCTCCTCGGGGGAAGAGGAGGCAGCAAGTCCCCGTCAAGCTGAAATCCCTGCTTCCACGAAGCTAAGTGCGACTCCAGTACGGCAGATCTCTAGCTCTGTTCAGAGGCCCGATCTGGCAGAGTTCCTGGCACCAAGATGCTCTGCCATAGGCGAGCCTTGCGCAGACTTGCCTTGCTTTAAGGCTCCCTCCCCAGGAAGGAGCAGGCTGTGTGAGGCTCGGAAACGCCACTGGCGCCTTCCTGGCTTCAGCTCTACCCCTGCCTTGCCTTTGCACTTAGGTCCCAAGCGTCCTTGAGGAGGGCTTAGGGGCTGGTGGGTTGCACACTGCCAAGGGCTCCAGCAGTGAAAGCTCTGTCAGAGGGAAGCGAAGGGCAACAGCAGGGCTCCTTCAGCGGTTCCTTGGCCGCCCAGACAAAGCTCCGCACGGAGAGCACCAGGTTCCAAGGGCCCCTGGCTGGGTTTTGCATCCCCACACTCCCAGAGGCTGACTCCGTGGGTGCCTAGAAAGTGTGTGAGAGACGTAGGTTCCCTAGCACTCTCCTCCCCAGCAGAGACATGTGCAGGTGGTTGGGGCCTTATCCTGCGTGTCTGGGTTCCCGCCCACAGCCTCAACTCAGGGGAAGCAGCCCCTGAGGCAAGACCTGCTGGAGGAGCCCTGCGCGCCCGCCTGATAGGCGAGAGCACAGCCAGCAGTGTAGCGAGCCTCCTCGGGAGAAGAGGAGGCAGCCGAGCCCAGTCAAGAGGAAAGCCCTGCTTGCACGGAGCTAAGTGCGCCTCCAGTACGGCAGAGCTCTAGCTCTGCTCAGAGCCCCGATCTGGCAGAGTTTCTGGCGCGAGGCTGCTCGGCCGGGGGCTCGCCTTGCCCAGACTTGCCTTGCTTTTAGGCTCCCTCCCCAGGAAGGAGCTGTCTGAGCGAGCCTGGGAGACGCCACTGGTGCCTTCCTTGCCTCAGCTCCAATCCTGCCTTGCCTTTGCACATAGGTGCCAGGCGTCGTTGGGGAGGGCTTAGGGGGTGGTGGGTTGCACACTGCCAAGGGCTTCAGCAGTGAGAGCTCTGTCAGAGGGAAGGGAAGGGCAACTGCAGGGCTCCTCCAGCGGTTTCTAGGCCGCCTAGAATCAGCGCCGCACCGAGAGCACCAGGCTCCCAGGGCCCCTGGCTGGGGTTTTCAGCCCCGCACACACGGAGGCTGATTCCTTGGGTGCCCAGAAAGTGTATGACAGACGTAGGTTCCCTAGCACTCTCCTCCCCAGCAGAGACATGTGCAGGTGTTTGGGGCCTGATCCTGCGTGTCTGGGTTCCTGCCCACAGCCCCAACTCAGGGGAAGCAGCCCCTGAGGCAAGACCTGCTGGAGGAGCCCTGCGCCCCCGCCTGATAGGCGAGTGCACAGCCAGCAGGGAAGCGAGCCTCCTCGGGGGAAGAGGAGGCAGCCCAGCCCCGTCAAGTTGAAAGCCCTGCTTGCACGGAGCTAAGTGCGCCTCCAGTACGGCAGAGCTCTAGCTCTGCTCAGAGCCCCGATCTGGCAGAGTTCCTGGCGCGAGGCTGCTCTGCCGGGGGCTAGCCTTGCCCAGACTTGCCTTGCTTTTAGGCTGCCTCTCCAGGAAGGAGCAGGCAGCAGGAGCCTGGGAGTCGCCACTGGCGCCTTTCTTGCCTCAGCTCCAATCCTGCCTTGCCTTTGCACTTAGGTCCCAGTCCTCCTTAAGGAGAGCTTAGGGGCTGGTGGGTTGCACACTGCCAAGGGCTCCAGCAGTGAGAATTCTGTCAGAGGGAAGGGAAGGGCAACTGCAGGGCTCCTCCAGCGGTTGCTTGGCCGCCCAGATTCAGCGCCACACGGAGAGCACCAGGCTCCCAGGTCCCCTGGCTGGGGTTTTCAGCCCCGCACACACGGAGGCTGATTCCTTGGGTGCCCAGAAAGTGTATGACAGACGTAGGTTCCCTAGCACTCTCCTCCCCAGCAGAGACATGTGCAGGTGTTTGGGGCCTGATCCTGCGTGTCTGGGTTCCTGCCCACAGCCCCAACTCAGGGGAAGCAGCCCCTGAGGCAAGACCTGCTGGAGGAGCCCTGCGCCCCCGCCTGATAGGCGAGTGCACAGCCAGCAGGGAAGCGAGCCTCCTCGGGGGAAGAGGAGGCAGCAAGTCCCCGTCAAGCTGAAATCCCTGCTTACACGAAGCTAAGTGCGACTCCAGTACGGCAGATCTCTAGCTCTGTTCAGAGGCCCGATCTGGCAGAGTTCCTGGCACCAAGATGCTCTGCCATAGGCGAGCCTTGCGCAGACTTGCCTTGCTTTAAGGCTCCCTCCCCAGGAAGGAGCAGGCTGTGTGAGGCTCGGAAACGCCACTGGCGCCTTCCTGGCTTCAGCTCTACCCCTGCCTTGCCTTTGCACTTAGGTCCCAAGCGTCCTTGAGGAGGGCTTAGGGGCTGGTGGGTTGCACACTGCCAAGGGCTCCAGCAGTGAAAGCTCTGTCAGAGGGAAGCGAAGGGCAACAGCAGGGCTCCTTCAGCGGTTCCTTGGCCGCCCAGACAAAGCTCCGCACGGAGAGCACCAGGTTCCAAGGGCCCCTGGCTGGGTTTTGCATCCCCACACTCCCAGAGGCTGACTCCGTGGGTGCCTAGAAAGTGTGTGAGAGACGTAGGTTCCCTAGCACTCTCCTCCCCAGCAGAGACATGTGCAGGTGGTTGGGGCCTTATCCTGCGTGTCTGGGTTCCCGCCCACAGCCTCAACTCAGGGGAAGCAGCCCCTGAGGCAAGACCTGCTGGAGGAGCCCTGCGCGCCCGCCTGATAGGCGAGAGCACAGCCAGCAGTGTAGCGAGCCTCCTCGGGAGAAGAGGAGGCAGCCGAGCCCAGTCAAGAGGAAAGCCCTGCTTGCACGGAGCTAAGTGGGCCTCCAGTACGGCAGAGCTCTAGCTCTGCTCAGAGCCCCGATCTGGCAGAGTTTCTGGCGCGAGGCTGCTCGGCCGGGGGCTCGCCTTGCCCAGACTTGCCTTGCTTTTAGGCTCCCTCCCCAGGAAGGAGCTGTCTGAGCGAGCCTGGGAGACGCCACTGGTGCCTTCCTTGCCTCAGCTCCAATCCTGCCTTGCCTTTGCACATAGGTGCCAGGCGTCGTTGGGGAGGGCTTAGGGGGTGGTGGGTTGCACACTGCCAAGGGCTTCAGCAGTGAGAGCTCTGTCAGAGGGAAGGGAAGGGCAACTGCAGGGCTCCTCCAGCGGTTTCTAGGCCGCCTAGAATCAGCGCCGCACCGAGAGCACCAGGCTCCCAGGGCCCCTGGCTGGGGTTTTCAGCCCCGCACACACGGAGGCTGATTCCTTGGGTGCCCAGAAAGTGTATGACAGACGTAGGTTCCCTAGCACTCTCCTCCCCAGCAGAGACATGTGCAGGTGGTTGGGGCCTGATCCTGCGTGTCTGGGTTCCTGCCCACAGCCCCAACTCAGGGGAAGCAGCCCCTGAGGCAAGACCTGCTGGAGGAGCCCTGCGCCCCGCCTGATAGGCGAGTGCACAGCCAGCAGGGAAGCGAGCCTCCTCGGGGGAAGAGGAGGCAGCCCAGCCCCGTCAAGTTGAAAGCCCTGCTTGCACGGAGCTAAGTGCGCCTCCAGTACGGCAGAGCTCTAGCTCTGCTCAGAGCCCCGATCTGGCAGAGTTCCTGGCGCGAGGCTGCTCTGCCGGGGGCTAGCCTTGCCCAGACTTGCCTTGCTTTTAGGCTGCCTCTCCAGGAAGGAGCAGGCAGCAGGAGCCTGGGAGTCGCCACTGGCGCCTTTCTTGCCTCAGCTCCAATCCTGCCTTGCCTTTGCACTTAGGTCCCAGTCCTCCTTAAGGAGAGCTTAGGGGCTGGTGGGTTGCACACTGCCAAGGGCTCCAGCAGTGAGAATTCTGTCAGAGGGAAGGGAAGGGCAACTGCAGGGCTCCTCCAGCGGTTGCTTGGCCGCCCAGATTCAGCGCCACACGGAGAGCACCAGGCTCCCAGGGCCCCTGGCTGGGGTTTTCAGCCCCGCACACACGGAGGCTGATTCCTTGGGTGCCCAGAAAGTGTATGACAGACGTAGGTTCCCTAGCACTCTCCTCCCCAGCAGAGACATGTGCAGGTGTTTGGGGCCTGATCCTGCGTGTCTGGGTTCCTGCCCACAGCCCCAACTCAGGGGAAGCAGCCCCTGAGGCAAGACCTGCTGGAGGAGCCCTGCGCCCCCGCCTGATAGGCGAGTGCACAGCCAGCAGGGAAGCGAGCCTCCTCGGGGGGAAGAGGAGGCAGCAAGTCCCCGTCAAGCTGAAATCCCTGCTTACACGAAGCTAAGTGCGACTCCAGTACGGCAGATCTCTAGCTCTGTTCAGAGGCCCGATCTGCAGAGTTCCTGGCACCAAGATGCTCTGCCATAGGCGAGCCTTGCGCAGACTTGCCTTGCTTTAAGGCTCCCTCCCCAGGAAGGAGCAGGCTGTGTGAGGCTCCGGAAACGCCACTGTGCGCCTTCCTGGCTCAGCTTCTACCCCTGCCTTCCTTTGCACTTAGGTCCAAGCGTCCTGAGGAGGGCTTAGGGGCTGGTGGGTGCACACTGCCAAGGGCTCCAGCAGTGAAAGCTCTGTCAGAGGGAAGCGAAGGGCAACAGCAGGGCTCCTTCAGCGGTTCCTTGGCCGCCCAGACAAAGCTCCGCACGGAGAGCACCAGGTTCAAGGGCCCCTGGCTGGGTTTTGCATCCCCACACTCCCAGAGGCTGACTCCGTGGGTGCCTAGAAAGTGTGTGAGAGACGTAGGTTCCCTAGCACTCTCCTCCCCAGCAGAGACATGTGCAGT
>NW_017195038.1:0-9086 GCF_001704415.2 Capra hircus
CACATTTTTTACCCTTTGATTCTTTGTACCAAGTGTAATTAGCAGTAAATGTTTTAAGTTCATGACACTCAGCTAGAATACCACTAAATATATGTGGCAATTGAAGAGCATGATAAATACAAAGCATCTCCTTGTTTCTGTTCCTCACCTTCTTATAAGGGTGAGAAACTAGAAATCTGCACAAATGCTTGTACTAGGCAAGCCAGTTTAGTCCTAACCTCACTGGTGTTTTAATTCTGAATTAACGGTCCCCAAGGAAGGGAACAGCAAACCACTTCAGTATTCTTGCCTTGAGAACCCCATGAACAGTATGAAAAGGCAAAATGATAGGATACTGAAAGAGGAACTCCCCAGGTCAGTAGGTGCCACACGCTACTGGAGATCAGTGGAGAAAGTGGAGAAATAACTCCAGAAAGAACGAAGGGATGGAGCCAAAGCAAAAACAATACCCAGTTGTGGATGTGACTGGTGATAGAAGCAAGGTCCGATGCTGTAAAGAGCAATATTGCATAGGAACCTGGAATGTCAGGTCCATGAATCAAGGCAAATTGGAAGTGGTCAAACAGGAGATGGCAAGAGTGAACCGACATTCTAGGAATCAGTGAACTAAAATGGACTGGAATGGGTGAATTTAACTCAGATGACCATTATATCTACTACTGCAGGGCAGGAATCCCTCAGAAGAAATGGAGTAGCCATCATGGTCAACAAAGAGTCTGAAATGCAGTACTTGGATGCAATCTCAAAATGAAAGAATGATCTCTGTTCGTTTCCAAGGCAAACCATTCAATATCACAGTAATCCAAGTCTATGCCCAACCAGTAATGCTGAAGAAGCTGAAGTTGAACGGTTCTATGAAGACCTACAAGACCTTTTAGAACTAACACCCAAAAAAGATGTCCTTTTCATTATAGGGGACTGGAATGCAAAAGTAGGAAGTCAAGAAACACCTGGAGTAACAGGCAAATTTGGCCTTGGAATGCGAATGAAGCAGGGCAAAGACTAATAGAGTTTTGCCAAGAAAATGCACTGGTCATAGCAAACACCTCTTCCAACAACACAAGAGAAGACTCTACACATGGACATCACCAGATGGTCAACACCGAAATCAGATTGATTATATTCTTTGCAGCCAAAGATGGAGAAGCTCTATACAGTCAACAAAAACAAGACCAGGAGCTGACTGTGGCTCAGATCATGAACTCCTTATTACCAAATTCAGACTCAAAATTGAAGAAAGTAGGGAAAACCACTAGACCATTCAGGTATGACCTAAATCAAATCCCTTATGATTATACAGTGGAAGTGAGAAATAGATTTAAGGGCCTAGATCTAGATAGAGTGCCTGATGAACTATGGAATGAGGTTCGTGACATTGTAGGAGACAGGGATCAAGACCATCCCATGGAAAAGAAATGCAAAAAAGCAAAATGGCTGTCTGGGGAGGCCTTACAAATAGCTGTGAAAAGAAGAGAGTGAAAAGCAAAGGAGAAAAGGAAAGATATAAGCATCTGAATGCAGAGTTCCAAAGAATAGCAAGAAGAGATAAGAAAGCCTTCTTCAGCGATCAATGCAAAGAAATAGAGGAAAACAACAGAATGGGAAAGACTAGAGATCTCTTCAAGAAAATTAGAGATACCAAGGGAACATTTCATGCAAAGATGGGGCTGATAAAGGACAGAAATGGTATGGACCTAACAGAAGCAGAAGATATAAGAAGAGGTGGCAAGAATACACAGAAGAACTGTACAAAAAGATCTTCATGACCCAGATAATCACGATGGTGTGATCACTCACTAGAGCCAGACATCCTGGAATGTGAAGTCAAGTGGGCCTTAGAAAGCATCACTATGAACAAAGCTAGTGGAGGTGATGGAATTCCAGTTGAGCTATTTCAAATCCTGAAAGATGATGCTGTGAAAGTGCTGCACTCAATATGCCAGCAAATTTGGAAAACTCAGCAGTGGCCAGGACTGGAAAAGGTCAGTTTTCATTCCAATCCAAAGAAAGGCAATGCCAAAAGAATGCTCAAACTACCAACAATTGCACTCATCTCACATGCCTAGTAAAGTAATGCTCAAAATTCTCCAAGCCAGGCTTCAGCATATGTGAACGTGAACTTCCAGATGTTCAAGCTGGTTTTAGAAAAGGCAGAGGAACCAGAGATCAAATTGCCAACATCCGCTGGATCATGGAAAAAGCAAGAGAGTTCCAGAAAAACATCTATTTCTGCTTTATTGACTATGCCAAAGCCTTTGACTGTGTGGATCACAATAAACTGTGGAAATTCTGAAGAGATGGGAATACCAGACCACCTGACCTGCCTCTTGAGAAATCTGTATGCAGGTCAGGAAGCAACAGTTAGAACTGGACATGGAACAACAGACTGGTTCCAAATAGGAAAGGAGTACGTCAAGGCTGTATATTGTCACCCTGCTTATTTAATTACTATGCAGAGTACATCATGAGAACTGCTGGGCTGGAAGAAGCACAAGCTGGAATCAAGATTGCTAGGAGAAATATCAATAACCTCAGATATGCAGAATGACCACCCTTATGGCAGAAAGTGAAGAGAACTAAAGAGCCTCTTGATGAAAGTGAAAGAGGAGAGTGAAAAAGTTGGCTTAAAGGCTCAACATTTCAGAAAACTAACGATCATGGCATCCAGGTCCCATCACTTCATGGCAATAGATGGGAAACAGTGGAAACAGTGTCAGTACTTTATTTTGGGGGCTCCAAAATCACTGCAGATGGTGACTTGCAGCCATGAAATTAAAAGACGCTTACTCCTTGGAAGGAAAGTTATGACCAACCTAGATAGCATATTAAAAGCAGAGACATTACTTTGGCCACAAGGTCCGTCTAGTCAAGGCTATGGTTTTTCCAGTGGTCATGTATGGATGTGAGAGTTGGACTGTGAAGAAGGCTGAGCGCCGAAGAATTGATGCTTTTGAACTGTGGTGTTGGAGAAGACTCTTGAGAGTCCCTTGGACTGCAAGGAGATCCAACCAGTCCATTCTGAAGGAGATCAGTGGGATTTCTTTGGAAGGAATGATGCTAAAGCTGAAACTCCAGTACTTTGGCCACCTCATGCGAAGAGTTGACTCATTGGAAACTCTGATGCTGGGAGGGATTGGGGGCAGGAGGAGAAGGGGATGACAGAGGATGAGATGGCTGGATGGCATCACTGACTCGATGGACGTGAGTCTGAGTGAACTCCGGAGTTGGTGATGGACAGGGAGGCCTGGCGTGCTGCGATTCATGGGGTCGCAAAGAGTTGAGAACTGAACTGAACTGCATTGCACCTTCTTCACCCCCCCCCAATCTGTCCGGTCAACCCTTAGCTTTGAGATGCCTGCAGTTAGCCTGGCGGGACTCCCCGCTTTCCATGGTCAGTGTCGGACTCTTTGCGACCCCATGAATCGCAGCACACCAGGCCTCCCTGTCCATCACCAACTCCGGAGTTCACTCAGACTCACGTCCATCAAGTCAGTGATGCCATCCAGCCATCTCATCCTCTGTCATCCCCTTCTCTCCTGCCCCCAATCCCTCCCAGCATCAGAGTCTTTTCCAATGAGTCAACTCTTCGCATGAGGTGGCCAAAGTACTGGAGTTTCAGCTTTAGCATCATTCCTTCCAAAGAAATCCCAGGCTGATCTCCTTCAGAATGGACTGGTTGGATCTCCTTGCAGTCCAAGGGACTCTCAGAGTCTTCTCCAACACCACAGTTCAAAAGCATCAATTCTTCGGGCTCAGCCTTCTTCACAGTCCAACTCTCACATCCATACATGACCACTGGAAAAACCATAGCCTTGACTAGACGACCTTGTTGGCAAAGTAATGTCTCTGCTTTTGAATATGCTATCTAGGTTGGTCATAACTTTTCTTCCAAGGAGTAAGCGTCTTTTAATTTCATGGCTGCAGTCACCATCTGCAGTGATTTTGGAGCCAAAAATAAAGTCTGACACTGTTTCCACTGTTTCCCCATCTATTTCCCATGAAGTGATGGGACCAGATGCCATGATCTTCGTTTTCTGAATGTTGAGCTTTAAGCCAACTTTTTCACTCTCCTCTTTCACTTTCATCAAGAGGCTTTTTAGTTCCTCTTCTTTCTGCCATAAGGGTGGTGTCATCTGCATATCTGAGGTTATTGATATTTCTCCGGCAATCTTGATTCCAGCTTGTGCTTCTTCCAGTCCAGCGTTTCTCATGATGTACTCTGCATAGAAGTTAAATAAGCAGGGTGACAATATACAGCCTTGTACTCCTTTTCCTATTTGGAACCAGTCTGTTGTTCCATGTCCAGTTCTAACTGTTGCTTCCTGACCTGCATACAGATTTCTCAAGAGGCAGGTCAGGTGGTCTGGTATTCCCATCTCTTTCAGAATTTTCCACAGTTTATTGTGATCCACACAGTCAAAGGCTTTGGCATAGTCAATAAAGCAGAAATAGATGTTTTTTGACTCTCTTGCTTTTTCCATGATCCAGCGGATGTTGGCAATTTGATCTCTGGTTCCTCTGCCTTTTTAAACCAGCTTGAACATCTGGAAGTTCACGTATTGCTGAAGCCTGGCTTGGAGAATTTTGAGCATTACTTTACTAGCATGTGAGATGAGTGCAATTGTGTGGTAGTTTGAGCATTCTTTGGCATTGCCTTTCTTTGGGATTGGAATGAAAACTGACCTTTTCCAGTCCTGTGGCCACTGCTGAGTTTTCCAAATTTGCTGGCATATTGAGTGCAGCACTTTCACAGCATCATCTTTCAGGATTTGAAATAGCTCAACTGGAATTCCATCACCTCCACTAGCTTTGTTCATAGTGATGCTTTCTAAGGCCCACTTGACTTCACATTCCAGGATGTCTGGCTCTAGATGAGTGATCACACCATCGTGATTATCTGGGTCGTGAAGATCTTTTTTGTACAGTTCTTCTGTGTATTCTTGCCACCTCTTCTTAATATCTTCTGCTTCTGTTAGGTCCATACCATTTCTGTCCTTTATCGAGCCCATCTTTGCATGAAATGTTCCCTTGGTATCTCTAATTTTCTTGAAGAGATCTCTAGTCTTTCCCATTCTGTTGTTTTCCTCTATTTCTTTGCATTGATCGCTGAAGAAGGCTTTATCTCTTCTTGCTATTCTTTGGAACTCTGCATTCAGATGCTTATATCTTTCCTTTCTCCTTTGCTTTTCACTTCTTCTTTTCACAGCTATTTGTAAGGCCTCCCAGACAGCCATTTTGCTTTTTTGCATTTCTTTTCCATGGGGATGGTCTTGATCCCTGTCTCCTGTACAATGTCACGAACCTCATTCCATAGTTCATCAGGCACTCTATCTATCAGATCTAGGCCCTTAAATCTATTTCTCACTTCCACTGTATAATCATAAGGGATTTGATTTAGGTCATACCTGAATGGTCTAGTGGTTTTCCTACTTTCTTCAATTTGAGTCTGAATTTGGTAATAAGGAGTTCATGATCTGAGCCACAGTCAGCTCCTGGTCTTGTTTTTGTTGACTGTATAGAGCTTCTCCATCTTTGGCTGCAAAGAATATAATCAATCTGATTTCGGTGTTGACCATCTGGTGATGTCCATGTGTAGAGTCTTCTCTTGTGTTGTTGGAAGAGGTGTTTGCTATGACCAGTGCATTTTCTTGGCAAAACTCTATTAGTCTTTGCCCTGCTTCATTCTGCATTCCAAGGCCAAATTTGCCTGTTACTCCAGGTGTTTCTTGACTTCCTACTTTTGCATTCCAGTCCCCTATAATGAAAAGGACATCTTTTTTGGGTGTTAGTTCTAAAAGGTCTTGTAGGTCTTCATAGAACCGTTCAACTTCAGCTTCTTCAGCGTTACTGGTTGGGGCATAGACTTGGATTACTGTGATATTGAATGGTTTGCCTTGGAAACGAACAGATCATTCTTCATTTTTGAGATTGTATCCAAGTACTGCATTTCAGACTCTTTTGTTGACCATGATGGCTACTCCATTTCTTCTGAGGGATTCCTGCCTGCAGTAGTAGATATAATGTCATCTGAGTTAAATTCACCCATTCCAGTCCATTTTAGTTCACTGATTCCTAGAATGTCGGCGTTCACTCTTGCCATCTCCTGTTTGACCACTTCCAATTTGCCTTGATTCATGGACCTGACAATTCAGGTTCGTATGTAATATTGCTCTTTACAGCATCGGACCTTGCTTCTATCACCAATCACATCCACAACTGGTATTGTTTTTGCTTTGGCTCTTCCCTTCGTTCTTTCTGGAGTTATTTCTCCACTTTCTCCACTGATCTCCAGTAGCGTGTTGGGCACCTACTGATCTGGGGAGTTCCTCTTTCAGTATCCTATCATTTTGCCTTTTCATACTGTTCATGGGGTTTCTCAAGGCAAGAATACTGAAGTGGTTTGCCATTTCCCTTCTCCAGTGGACCACATTCTGTCAGCCCTCTCCACAATATTCACATTTAGTTAATTTTATATTAATCATATTACATACGAATATACTCATAATTTTCTATCTCAAACATTGTTATTAGATGCCGATAGGACACCAGCTGGAAATGGGACAAAAACTGGCAAAAAGACAAGCATTACTAAATTTCTAAAGTAGAATTCCTTGTGTGTGTGTGTGATTCAGTTATATACAAGTGTTATTTTTGAAATTATTTTCCATAATAATATCTATGTTATTTACAAGATATTGACTATAGTTCCTCTGTTGTACAGTAAACCTCCTTTTTTTCTTATTATGTAACTATTTTTTAAATTAGAAATCTAACATTCTATTCACATTAAGTCAAACAAGTAGAACCAAAATCTCATAAATTTTTTACTTAAGAAAATTTGTTTTATAAAATATGTATATATTATACATATTATTTATATATGTGTATACAAAAGCTTTTCTACTACACTTGATTAAGGCTTGAGAAAGAACATCCAAAAAAGAGAGAGACGAGAAATTGGAAAACATAAACTAAATGAAATGGGAGCACTGAATATGAAATAGAAAAGTGCAACAAACTAAATAAAAAGTAAAGGTCATCATATAGTCCAGTTGTTTTTAAAAATGGTTGCTCATTAGAAATGTATCTGAAACTCTGGCAAAAAAAGAAGCACTACCTGGGCATTTATATTTTTCAAAAAATTCCAAGATAATTCTGATATGCATCTGGATTTTAAAAATTGATTACAGGTTTTTCTATTAAATGTTAGCTTTGGTGATATAGAATTCTATACTTTTTCTGTTGACCAATAATGATAAAGTGGTATTAAGTGAGTAACAGTTACATAATCACAGTAGTAAAAGATGTCTGTCAGTTTCCACAATCAATAGCCAGACAAAAAATAAATCATGGTTACAATTGCAAGCCATAACAGGAACATGATTCAGCTCAGTTCATTTCAGTTCAGTCAGTCGTGTCTGACTCTATGCGACCCATGGACTGCAGCATGCCAGGACTCCTGTCCATCACCAACTCCTGGAGTTTACTCAAATTCATCCATTGAGTCGCTGATGCCATCCAGCCATCTCATCCTCTGTCATCCCCTTCTTCTCCTGCCTTCAATCTGTCCAGCATCAGGGTCTTTTCTAATGAGTCAGTTCTTTGCCATCAGGTTGCCAAAGTATTGGAACTTTACCTTCAGCCTTAGTTTTCCAGTGAATATTCAGGCCTGATTTCCTTTAGGATGGACTGGCTGGATCTCCTTGCAGTCCTAGGGACTCTCAAGAGTTTTCTCCAACACCGCAGTTCAAAAGAATCAGTTCTTCGACACTCAGCTTTCTTTATAGTCCAACTCTCTCATCCATACATGACTATTGGAAAAACCATAGCTTTGACTAGACAGAACTTTATTGGCAAAATAATGTCTCTGCTTTTTAATATGCTCTCTAGGTTGGTCATAGCTTTTCTTCCAAGGAGTAAGCATCTTAATTTCATGGCTGCAGTCACCATCTGCAGTGACTTTGGAGCCGCCAAAAATAAAGTCTGTCACTGTTTCCACAGTCTCCCCATCTATTTGCCATGAAGTGATTGGACCAGATGCCATGATCTTAGTTTCCTGAATGTTGAGTTTTAAGCCAACTTTTTCACTAATAATATAAAATAATTACATACAATTTGGGGGTCAAGCAATGATGTGGTAAGTGGAAGTGCATACATGCACATGTTTTCATCCACCCAGCCAATCTATGTCTTTTGACTGGTGCATTTAATCTATTTACACTTAAGGTAATGATTGATATGTGTGATCCTATTACTGTTTTCTTAATTGTTTGGGGTTTATTTTCTGTAGGTAGGGCTTTTCCTTCTCTTGTGTTTCCTGCCTAGAGAAGTTCCTTTAGCATTTGTTGTAAAGCTGGTTTGGTGGTGCTGAATTAACTTTTGCTTCTCAGGAAAGCTTTTGATTTCTCCATCAAATTTGAAGGAGAGTCTTGCTAGGGGAGTATTCTTGGTTTGTAGGTTCTTCCCTTTCATCACTTTAAATATGCCATGCCATTCCCTTCTGACTTGTAGAGTTTCTATTGAGAAATCAGCTGATAGCCTGATGGGAGTTCCCTTGTATGTTATTTGTTGTTTTTCCTTTGTTCTTTTAAATATTTTTATCTCTGCTTTTCATTTTTGTCAGTTTGATTACTCTGTGTCTCAGTGTGTTCTGCTTGGTTTTATTCTCCATGGGACTCTCTGCTTCCTGGACTTGGCTGTTTATTTCCTTTCCACATTAGGGAAGTTTTCAGCTATTATCTCTTCAAATATTTTATCAGGACCTTTCTCTCTCTCTTCTTCTGGGACCCCTATAATTCAAATGTTGGTGTGTTTAATGTTGTCCAGAGGTCTCTTAGGCTGTCTTCATTTCTTTTCATTCTTTTTCTATATTCTGTTCTGTGGCACCATTCTGTCCTCGCAGGTCATTTACTTGTGCTTCTGCCTCAGTTATTCTGCTATGGATTCCTTCTAGTGTATTACTCGTTTCTTTTTGTTTGTTTTTAGTTCTAGTAGGCCTTTGGTAAACATTTCTTGCATCTTCTCAATATTGCCTCCATTCTTTTCCCAAGATCCTGAATCATATTCACTATCATTATTCTGAATTC